>NC_043972.1:59748143-59895643 GCF_902148855.1 Sphaeramia orbicularis
TAAACCAGTTTACCCAGTACAGACACTGTAACCTAAACCAGTTTACCCAGTACACACACTGTAACCTAAACCAGTTTACCCAGTACACACACTGTAACCTAAACCAGTTTACCCAGTACACACACTGTAACCTAAACCAGTTTACCCAGTACAGACACTGTAACCTAAACCAGTTTACCCAGTGCAGACACTGTAACCTAAACCAGTTTACCCAGTGCAGACACTGTAACCTAAACCAGTTTACCCAGTGCAGACACTGTAACCTAAACCAGTTTACCCAGTGCAGACACTGTAACCTAAACCAGTTTACCCAGTACAGACACTGTAACCTAAACCAGTTTACCCAGTACACACACTGTAACCTAAACCAGTTTACCCAGTACACACACTGTAACCTAAACCAGTTTACCCAGTACAGACACTGTAACCTAAACCAGTTTACCCAGTACACACACTGTAACCTAAACCAGTTTACCCAGTACACACACTGTAACCTAAACCAGTTTACCCAGTACACACACTGTAACCTAAACCAGTTTACCCAGTACACACACTGTAACCTAAACCAGTTTACCCAGTACACACACTGTAACCTAAACCAGTTTACCCAGTACAGACACTGTAACCTAAACCAGTTTACCCAGTACACACACTGTAACCTAAACCAGTTTACCCAGTACAGACACTGTAACTTAAACCAGTTTACCCAGTACACACACTGTAACCTAAACCAGTTTACCCAGTACAGACACTGTAACCTAAACCAGTTTACCCAGTACAGACACTGTAACCTAAACCAGTTTACCCAGTACAGACACTGTAACTTAAACCAGTTTACCCAGTACACACACTGTAACCTAAACCAGTTTACCCAGTACAGACACTGTAACCTAAACCAGTTTACCCAGTACACACACTGTAACCTAAACCAGTTTACCCAGTACACACACTGTAACCTAAACCAGTTTACCCAGTACACACACTGTAACCTAAACCAGTTTACCCAGTACAGACACTGTAACCTAAACCAGTTTACCCAGTACACACACTGTAACCTAAACCAGTTTACCCAGTACACACACTGTAACCTAAACCAGTTTACCCAGTACAGACACTGTAACCTAAACCAGTTTACCCAGTACAGACACTGTAACCTAAACCAGTTTACCCAGTACACACACTGTAACCTAAACCAGTTTACCCAGTACACACACTGTAACCTAAACCAGTTTACCCAGTACAGACACTGTAACCTAAACCAGTTTACTCAGTACACACACTGTAACCTAAACCAGTTTACCCAGTACACACACTGTAACCTAAACCAGTTTACCCAGTACAGACCCAGTTGTGCGTTTGTGTCAGTCACATGTTTTTCTCTCTGTCTTTACTCTTTCTTCAGTTCTTCCTCTCCATGTGCTCCAGTGTTATCTTCTGTACTCTGTCTGTTTTCAGTGTAGATCCTGTATTTTCTTCTGGTTCCTTCTCAGATGGTGCAGATGTTCGTTCCAGCTCAGATTACAGTTGATGGTTCTTCTATAAAAACAGATTGAACTGAATAAACAGTGTGTTTTTCAGCCCAGTCTGTCCTGAACTGAACACAAACCCAGTGTGTCCATCCACTGGTGCTGGTCCCACTGCATGGGTTCATTATTTTTCTTCACTTTCATTCAGTTTGTGTCTTATTTTGTTCTTGTTGCTGATTATTTTGACCCATTTTTGTTGGTGATTTTGTTCATTGTATTGATCACTTTGGCTGTTTTTGTTCATTTTCTTGCTCACTTTATTTTTTTTTTACTTAATTTCTTTCAGCTTTTTGCTTGATTTTTAAATTTTATTTCTTATTTTGTCAATTTGATCCAACTCCGCGGGTTTTACTGGGGAATCAATGTTGTAGAACATGACGATGTTTCCACGGTAACTACAGAGCGTCTGAACGTCTAAATATGGTCATATCTGATGACCATGAAAAGGTGAAGAGCTGTATTTTACACCAATTATTTCAACATATTTGTTTAATTTTGTTCAGTTTGTGGCTTAATTTGTTCTTGTTGCTGATGTTTGTTTTTTTTTCTCTCTCTTTTTGTTCATTTTATTGATGACTTTGACTGTTCTGGTTCATTTTATTGGCTATTTAATCAATTTTCCTTCATTTTTTGTATAAATTTTTTCATTATTTTGTTTACTTTTCATCATTTTCTTGCCTATTTCATAATTTTTTTTCTTCAATTTTGTTCAGTTTGTGGCTTATTTTGTGGATTTATTGTTCATTTTTTATTCCTTTTATTCATTACTTTGGCTGTTTTTGTTCATTTTGTTGCTTAATTTATTACATATAACGTGGGTTTTACTGGTGAATCAGTGTTGTAGAAGATGACAGTGTTTCCATGGTAACTACAGAGCCTCTAAACATCCAAATATGGTCATATCTGATGAGTGTGAAAAGATGAAGAGCTGTATTTTACACCAATTATTGACATGGATTGATAGGATTAGTGGATCAGCAGGTACCACGTGTCCCTCTGACTCCACAGACGACACTTTGAACTCCTTAAACACTGGTTCTGGATGCATCAGATGGTTCTGGTTCTGGATGCATCAGATGGTTCTGGTTCTGGATGCATCAGATGGTTCTAGTTCTGGATGCATCAGATGGTTCTAGTTCTGGATGCATCAGATGGTTCTGGTTCTGGATGCATCAGATGGTTCTGGTTCTGGATGAGGAGTTTATAGATGGAAAAGGCAGATGTGATGCTTGGTGGATGTGGACCTTCAGGGAGAACAGGTGGAATGTGGACACAGTGAAGGTCTGGCGCCCTCTGCTGGACACAACACTCATGGTCATGTGTCCAAATAGACTTTACATGGGGGGGGGGGGGGGGGGTCCAACTGATGGTTCCACATTCAGCCCAGTATGATCGGAAACAAGGTTCTACTAGTTTTGGATTTTTCATTCTACTTTAGTTTTATGTAGTTTTGACTTTTTTTCTCTAATTCAGTTTGTTTGAATTTGTTTTTAGAGCAGGTTTGCTGGTTTTTATTAGTTTTCCTTATTTTCTAAATCACAGGTCAGATTTATTCAGGTTATTTACAGTTTTTGTGAAAGGATCGTTTGCAGACGTAAACATCTTCATGTAATTTTACACTAAAACCAAGAAAAATTTCCTAGCTGTCATTATTTACGGGTGATTGTGGTGGTATTTTACAGGTTCTGATCCATGTGAGGTCAGATTGGTCTGCATGTGGAACCTGAGTTACTCTGATACTGACACCTCTGATCGTTCGCATGTTCAGTGCAAGGTTATTATCGTTAATGAAAATGAACGAAATGACGAAAACTAAAATTGTAAAAACATTTTTGTTAATTGAAATAAATAAAAACTAGAATTAAAAGGAAAAAAAAAAAAAATAACTGAAACTATATTGTGTGTTTAGAAAACTAACTAAAACTAACTAATAAAAATTATGGATAAAATGCCCTTAGTTTTCGTCTTTGTCAGTGTTGATACAGAATAGAACATGAGAAAATTTCATCTCAGATCAGCCGTATAACAGAGGTGTAGAAGTCGGGAGGCCAACGGTGAAAGTATGGAAAGTTTCAGTTTTGTTTTCACATAAGTGACGTTGTGTATGGATTGCACCCCCACCTACACCCCCCCCCCTCCCAACCTGCTATAGGGAATGTATCCATAGTACTGAACATATGTTTGTGTCTGTGCTCAGTCAGAGCCGCCCTGACCCCACCCCCAAATAAAGTGTCCAGGGGAACCTCATTTATTTCTATGAATAGGATGGAAGATAAAATATAGGAAAAAACTGAAACTAATACTAAACTAAACTAAACTAAAACTAAGTATTCAGAAAGAACGACAACTAATAAAAAAAATCGGACCAATGACCCTGTATCTTAGCGGCCAAATTCAAAGCCTTGGGAAATGTATCCAGATCCATTTCTTCTCCCCCAGTTCTGTGTGTTTATTCTATTACAGAAATAGCCCATGTTTTGCTCATATTCAATCAGATCTGTAAAAAATTCAAATTCACACTTAATATCATTGATACTGATTTATTGGATCAATCCACTTCCTATCTGTTATAATGGGAACATTTTTCAAAGTCGTGCCAAATCCAGAATCAGATCCGGATCGAAATAATTTCAATCCCTTGTGTTGACATCATCATACAGAAGCTGTATACCAAGTTTGAAGTCAATCGGAATTGTAGTTTCGGAGAAGAAGACGATTGAAATTTTTGTAACGGACGCCAACGACGCCAACGGGTGCTGCATGACGACAACAGCTTACAGCCTGTCGGCCGTAAGCTAACCAGCAAATCTGCTCGAAAAACTAAATGAAACTGAATTAGAGAAAAAAAAGTCCAAACTAAATAAAACTAAACTATAATGAAAAATCCCAAACTATTAGAACCTGGTTCAGTGTAGTTTGTGCATTTCACACATTCTTTAACACAGTGTCAGAGTTGTTCTGTTTGACTTTATTTACTGACAGAACTGGACAGAAAACAGCAGTTTTAAACAGAATACATGTTTTGTG
This sequence comes from Sphaeramia orbicularis, assembly GCF_902148855.1. Classification (NCBI taxonomy): domain Eukaryota; kingdom Metazoa; phylum Chordata; class Actinopteri; order Kurtiformes; family Apogonidae; genus Sphaeramia; species Sphaeramia orbicularis. Next base: position 59,752,697 of record NC_043972.1, read on the forward strand.
CTATTCTGTCTGTTTCATATCACTGTAAAAAAAAAAAATAAAATAAATTAGTCAAATCAAACTTGTTCTGATTTTCTTCTATTCTATATATTTTCCTCTGCATATATAACATCATATTATATCACTCCTCCCATGTACTAAAGCACGGGTGTCAAACATGCGGCCCGGGGGCCAAATCTGGCCGCCCAAAGGGACCAGTCCGGCCCGTAGGATGAATTTGTGAAATAGAAAATTTACACTGAAGATGTTAACAATCAATGGTGTCAAAATCATTTTATTTCAGGTTCCACATACACACACATACAGTCCAATTAGATTTCAAATGGGTCAGAACCAGTCAAATATTATCATAATAACCAGTAAATATTAGCATTATAACCAGTCAAATATTATCATAATTACCTATAAATTATGACAACCCCAAATTCTCTCTTTGTGTTTTTTGGTGTAAGAAGTAAAATTACATGAAAATGTTTGCATTACCAAACTATACTTTTACAAAAAACCTGAACAAATATGAACAAACGGAAATGTGTTAAGAAAAGTAAATGAAAGTTTACCAATATTCTGCCTGTTACTAAATGTTTTGTGTGATTGTAACGCACATGTGTAAATGATAAACTGATAAACCGAGGTAGAATATCGTTAAAATTACACTCGTTTTTCTTAAGACAATTCTAGTTGTTCATGTTATTCAGACTTTTAATGAAACTTAGTAGATGTAAACCTGATCCTAATATGATTGTACTTTTTTCTCAGTTATCATGTGACTGGTCCGGCCCACTGCAGATCAGACTGGGCTGAATGTGGAACTGAACGAACATGAGTGGGACTCCTCTGTGCTACAGGGTTCAGTCCTTCTTTGGAGTCCACGTCCATGATGACCTGTACCTGTAATGGAAGTGCTCTGACGTCTGTGTTTTCCATTCAGAGAGGATCTGTCCTGTGTTTTTATCAGTTTTACAGTGTAATGGTACATGTTTTCAGTGACTGTTGAGGTCATTTCTTGCTAAAACATAAGTATATATAATTTTTTTATGATTTTTATCGTCTTCCTTTAACATATTAATAAAGAAAAGTGACATTTGACCCACATTAGTGCTGTTTCCATAGCGATGACAGCTGTATACACCAGGACTCCTGTGCCTGGTCCAGACCCAGTTGTGCTGATGGGGGTCTGCCGTTCTGGGTCCAGATGTCATGTGACCACATCGGTCTCAGCCTGGTGTCCAGTCCTGGTTGTCATGGTGACATTAAACAGAGTTGAACTGACTCTGCATTTTAATTAGACCTTTTCATTAATGTGAGTCTCACACACTCTGACAATAGGCTGTGGAAAAGACCAACCCCCCCACCCCCCTTTAACCCTTAAAGACCCAAACAGACACCTTTAACCCTTACAGACCCAAACGTCCACCTTTAACCCTTACAGACCCAAACGTCCACCTTTAACCCTTAAAGACCCAAACGTCCACCTTTAACCCTTACAGACCCAAACGTCCACCTTTAACCCTTACAGACCCAAACGTCCACCTTTAACCTTTAAAGACCCAAACGTCCACCTTTAACCCTTAAAGACCCAAACGTCCACCTTTAACCCTTACAGACCCAAACGTCCACCTTTAACCCTTAAAGACCCAAACGTCCACCTTTAACCCTTACAGACCCAAACGTCCATCTTTAACCCTTACAGACCCAAATGTCCACCTTTAACCCTTACAGACCCAAACATCCACCTTTAACCCTTACAGACCCAAACGTCCACCTTTAACCCTTACAGACCCAAACGTCCATCTTTAACCCTTAAAGACCCAAAAGTCCACCTTTAACCCTTAAAGACCCAAACGTCCACCTTTAACCCTTAAAGACCCAAACGTCCATCTTTAACCCTTACAGACCCAAACGTCCACCTTTAACCCTTACAGACCCAAATGTCCTCTTTTAACCCTTACAGACCCAAACGTCCACCTTTAACCCTTACAGACCCAAACATCCACCTTTAACCCTTAAAGACCCAAACGTCCACCTTTAACCCTTACAGACCCAAACGTCCACCTTTAACCCTTACAGACCCAAACGTCCACCTTTACCTTTAAAGACCCAAACGTCCACCTTTAACCCTTAAAGACCCAAACGTCCACCTTTAACCCTTACAGACCCAAACGTCCACCTTTAACCCTTAAAGACCCAAACGTCCACCTTTAACCCTTACAGACCCAAACGTCCATCTTTAACCCTTACAGACCCAAATGTCCACCTTTAACCCTTACAGACCCAAACATCCACCTTTAACCCTTACAGACCCAAACGTCCACCTTTAACCCTTACAGACCCAAACGTCCATCTTTAACCCTTAAAGACCCAAAAGTCCACCTTTAACCCTTAAAGACCCAAACGTCCACCTTTAACCCTTAAAGACCCAAACGTCCATCTTTAACCCTTACAGACCCAAACGTCCACCTTTAACCCTTACAGACCCAAATGTCCTCTTTTAACCCTTACAGACCCAAACGTCCACCTTTAACCCTTACAGACCCAAACATCCACCTTTAACCCTTAAAGACCCAAACGTCCATCTTTAACCCTTACAGACCCAAACGTCCACCTTTAACCCTTAAAGACCCAAACGTTCACCTTTAACCCTTACAGACCCAAACGTTCACCTTTAACCCTTAAAGACCCAAACGTCCACCTTTAACCCTTAAAGACCCAAACGTTCACCTTTAACCCTTAAAGACCCAAACACCCACCTTTAACCCTTAAAGACCCAAATGTCCTCTTTTAACCCTTACAGACCCAAACATCCACCTTTAACCCTTAAAGACCCAAACGTCCATCTTTAACCCTTACAGACCCAAACGTCCACCTTTAACCTTTAAAGACCCAAACGTCCACCTTTAACCCTTAAAGACCCAAACGTCCACCTTTAACCCTTACAGACCCAAACGTCCACCTTTAACCCTTAAAGACCCAAACGTCCACCTTTAACCCTTACAGACCCAAACGTCCATCTTTAACCCTTACAGACCCAAATGTCCACCTTTAACCCTTACAGACCCAAACATCCACCTTTAACCCTTACAGACCCAAACGTCCACCTTTAACCCTTACAGACCCAACGTCCATCTTTAACCCTTAAAGACCCAAAAGTCCACCTTTAACCCTTAAAGACCCAAACGTCCACCTTTAACCCTTAAAGACCCAAACGTCCATCTTTAACCCTTACAGACCCAAACGTCCACCTTTAACCCTTACAGACCCAAATGTCCTCTTTTAACCCTTACAGACCCAAACGTCCACCTTTAACCCTTACAGACCCAAACGTCCACCTTTAACCCTTAAAGACCCAAACGTTCACCTTTAACCCTTACAGACCCAAACGTTCACCTTTAACCCTTAAAGACCCAAACGTCCACCTTTAACCCTTAAAGACCCAAACGTTCACCTTTAACCCTTAAAGACCCAAACATCCACCTTTAACCCTTAAAGACCCAAATGTCCTCTTTTAACCCTTACAGACCCAAACATCCACCTTTAACCCTTAAAGACCCAAACGTCCACCTTTAACCCTTACAGACCCAAACGTCCACCTTTAACCCTTACAGACCCAAACGTCCACCTTTAACCCTTAAAGACCCAAACGTCCACCTTTAACCCTTAAAGACCCAAACGTCCACCTTTAACCCTTACAGACCCAAACGTCCACCTTTAACCCTTACAGACCCAAACGTCCACCTTTAACCCTTACAGACCCAAACGTCCACCTTTAACCTTTAAAGACCCAAACGTCCACCTTTAACCCTTAAAGACCCAAACGTCCACCTTTAACCCTTACAGACCCAAACGTCCACCTTTAACCCTTAAAGACCCAAACGTCCACCTTTAACCCTTACAGACCCAAACGTCCATCTTTAACCCTTACAGACCCAAATGTCCACCTTTAACCCTTACAGACCCAAACGTCCACCTTTAACCCTTACAGACCCAAACGTCCACCTTTAACCCTTACAGACCCAAACGTCCATCTTTAACCCTTAAAGACCCAAAAGTCCACCTTTAACCCTTAAAGACCCAAACGTCCACCTTTAACCCTTACAGACCCAAACGTCCATCTTTAACCCTTACAGACCCAAACGTCCACCTTTAACCCTTACAGACCCAAATGTCCTCTTTTAACCCTTACAGACCCAAACGTCCACCTTTAACCCTTACAGACCCAAACATCCACCTTTAACCCTTAAAGACCCAAACGTCCATCTTTAACCCTTACAGACCCAAACGTCCACCTTTAACCCTTAAAGACCCAAACGTTCACCTTTAACCCTTACAGACCCAAACGTTCACCTTTAACCCTTAAAGACCCAAACGTCCACCTTTAACCCTTAAAGACCCAAACGTCCACCTTTAACCCTTAAAGACCCAAACATCCACCTTTAACCCTTAAAGACCCAAATGTCCTCTTTTAACCCTTACAGACCCAAACATCCACCTTTAACCCTTAAAGACCCAAACATCCACCTTTAACCCTTACAGACCCAAACGTCCACCTTTAACCCTTAAAGACCCAAACGTTCACCTTTAACCCTTAAAGACCCAAACATCCACCTTTAACCCTTAAAGACCCAAACATCCACCTTTAACCCTTAAAGACCCAAACGTCCACCTTTAACCCTTAAAGACCCAAACGTCCACCTTTAACCCTTAAAGACCCAAACGTTCACCTTTAACCCTTAAAGACCCAAACATCCACCTTTAACCCAAACCAGTGGTTCTCAAACTTTTATCTCAGTACCCCCAACTGCTGCTTCAGCATTTTTTATGTGTTCCTGTGCCAAAGGTGTTTGTTTATATTTACAAAACTGTGTAAACAAACAACATGTATTTAACTTTCATGTATTAAAAACCACAAATCTACATTAAGTAGATTTTGTGCAAAATATTAACTGAAAAGTGCCTTTTTAATGACAAGAAAAATAAATGAATTGGTTATTAATGAATAAATGAACCTCTCATCAATAACATCAAAAAAATACAAAATTACTCAAAGTCATCTTATATAATAGAAAATAATCTTTAAATGGGGGGGGGGGGGTGCTCTGAGGTTTTACAAATATAGGGTCAGGAGTGTCACTTTTATAGTATGTATTTACTGTGTTTTATTTTGTATTTGTTACATGATGACTTATTTAATGTATTTTTCCCAAAACATTTGAAGTACCCCCCAGGTATTCTTCCTAGTACCCCTGGGGGTACATGTACCCCACTTTCATACAGACTGACCTAAACCATCTACTGATGGGACTGTTTCATACCTGTCGATCCACTGATCCTAGTTACCGTGGAAACACCGTCATCTTCTCCAACATTGCTTCTCCAGTCAAACCCATGCAGTTGGATCAGTGCCAGTGGATGGACACACTGGTTTATGTTCAGTTCAGGACAGACTGGACTGAAAAAGACACTGTTTATTCAGTTGGATCTGTTTTTATAGAAGAACCATCAACTGTAATCTGAGCTGGAATGAACATCTGCACGATCAGTGAATTAAATATAAGAAAATACAGGATCTACACTGAAAAATGCAAAATACAGAGGATAATATTATAATAAATGGTGATAAATCAATTAAAAATGGTTAAATATAGAGAAGAAATCTATTCAGAATTGACACATAAGTAGTGCTGGGTATTTATGGGTTAATTCACAGGTCTCAAACATGTGTCCCAGGGGCCAAATCCAGCCCCCCCACCAAAGGTTCCATTCCGGCCCTGCAGGATGAAAGTGTGAAAATGAACCTGAACAGTCCAGGTTGTCCAGATCCTTTTGGTTCAGGTTCCACATACAGACCAATGTGATCTACAGTCAAAATAACAACACAATAACCCAGAAATAAAGACAACTATGAATTTTCTTTGTGAAAAATTGTGGAAAAAATTTAAGTGAAAAAAATAAGATTACACTGTGAAAACATTTACAAAACTATTCTTTCACAATAAAATGTAAATAAATACACAAATATAAACAAAGATGAACAACCCGAAATGTGCAGTTTCAACAATATCCTGCCTGTTACTAAATGTTTGGTGCATTCGTGGAACCTCTGTGATCTGGAGTTGTGTTCATAAGAGATGCAATATTGCAGAAATTGTTCAAATTTTAGTTCCAAACTCCAAAATTGTAACAATATTTTGCCTGTTGCCAAATGTTAGTCAAGGCATAATATTGTCAAAATTGCACAAATTTTTCAAATTAAATTTCTGTTTTTTCAGGTAATTCATGTCTGTTTTGTAAAATGTATTTTTATAATTTATTTGGGGTTGTTTTGTAGTAAAACAAAATGAAAGGCTTGGATTTGTCATTATTCATAGGTTATTAAGTCATTATTCTACTGGTTCTGGCCCACTTGAGATCAAACTGGGCTAAATATGGAACTGAACCAAAATGAGTTTGACAGCCCTGGGTAAATGTGAAAGTGCCGTTCCTCCTCCGTCCACCAGGGGGCGCTGCTGCAGCTGTGGTGGAGCTCAGGTACTGGGACAGGAAATGGATTCAAGTGGTGTTCTTGAACCCACGTCAGAGCCTGGACCTGCTGACGGGCCTGTGTGTTCGTCTGCAGGGACAGCCACGTCTCACACTGATGAGGACCACATGGTCTGGGATGGGGGGGCAGGGGGGGCCGGGGGGGCTTCAACTGGACACAGGACATGGGTCAGAGGTCAGAGGTCAGCACCAGCCCCGAATGACAAAACCATGTTTTTATATATTTTTAACCAGAGTTTGAGTTATATTTAAGGATTTACTACATGAAAACATGTGCAATTATTTATATATATATTTATTTATAGTGTTGCATATACAAGCAGCCATTTAAGTTCCATCACAAAAAAAGAAACATTCACATAGATGACATTTTCAAAACGCCTCCAGAGGTTCATAGTGTGGATTTTCTCTGTATCAACAGTATTTGTATTTTCTGCAGAATGAATCATCTGTAACAGTGGAACTGATGTGAACAGAAGGACGAGAGCAGGAAAGTAGAGCTGGAAGAAAATATCAGTCCCGCAATATATCACGATTTTTCATTTCACAATAGCGTATTGATATTTTTAGGTATTTATTCAAATGCAGATAATGTCATTTTTGTTTTGGTTAGATTTTATTTATTATTATTTAACACTCTTTTATTCAATAATGTTCATTCCTTTGTTGGGATTGAACTAAAATCCTGTTCTGATGTTAGTTGTGAACTAATAGAATCTGAACATTTGAACAGGATCTGAAACTGGAATGTCTGTAAAACAGAATTTCAGTTTGAACACAGGAACATTTGGTGATAGAACATTAGATCCTGTTCTGATCAATTAAAAATGTGTTTAGTATTCGTGCAGATTTCTGCTGTAATTCAATTCTTCAAGGAAATAATCATTTAAAAAAAAAAAAGAAACAAACAAAAAATTACCTTTTTAACAGTATCATGATATATCGTGATATATTGTACCGTGTTCCTATTATTGTGGTTTGTATCGTATCACCAGATTCTTGCCGATACACAGCCCTACAGGAAAGGCCAACCCCTGGATAAAATAAAAAAATAAAAATAAAAATGTATAAAAACGGTAGGGTCCTTTTAAGTACAAAGATCTAAATACTTCTAAATGTATAATCCTACTGAGTAAGTCCAACCCTCCCACAGATAAAACAAAGTCACACATTTATAAAACTGATTTGAACCATAACATTCTAAAACATAATGCCTTCTATAATAATAATGATCCAGACAAAAACCCAGAAGAACACAAAAACCCAAAGAAAAGAAGAAAACGTCAGAGTAGTGGCACAGTTAGGCACCGCTGGTCAGATGTGAACCCACGTGTCTGCTGTTAAGGCTGTGGACGCCATGACGGGACGGGATCACATGATAAGGACAGGAAGCACATGGAACGCTGACCAGTCAGAGAAGGGCCCATCAGTCTGCTGCACGGTGGGGGGGGTAGTGTTAGAGGAAACCAGCTGGGATTGGGTCACTTAGTGCAGGGGTGTCAAACTCATTTTGTTTCGGGGGTCACATTCAGCCCAGTTTAATCTGAAGTGGGCCGGACGGGAAAATAATAGCATGAGAGCCAGTAAATAATGACAACTCCAAACTGTTGTAGTGCAAAAAATAATGTTCAGTTATGCCACAAATGTCAAACTCGTTTAAGTTCAGGTCCACATTCAGCCCAATATGATCTCCAGTGGGCGGGACCAGTAAAATATTACCAGTGAAAAAAGTCAAATTAAATTCTGATAATGTTAACATGTACAAAAATATGAAAAACATGAACAACTGGAAATGTCTTAAGAAAAACAAGTGCAATTTTAACAATATTCTGCCTCAGATGATCAGTTTATCGTTTACACATGTGCATTAGAACTTAGATTACAATTACAAATACACAAAACATTTCATCACAGGCAGAATATTGGTAAAATTGCATTCACTTATCTTAACACATTTCAGGTTTTTCACATTTTTTGTAAAATACCAGTTTTTTAATATAAACATGTTCATGTAATTTTACTTTTTACACTAAAACAAAGATAAAATTTGCTGTTTTCATTTTTTATAGGTTTAATATGATAGTATTTTTCTGGTCTGACCCACTTGAGATCTAATTGGTCTGTATGTGGAATCTGAATTAAATGATTTTGACATACTTGATCGTTAATATCTTCAGTGTAAGTTTTGTATTTTACAAATCCATCCTACAGGTCAGATTGGATCCTTTGGTGGGCTGGATTTGGCCCCTGGGCCACATGTTTGACACCTGTGAATTATGTCAATATTTACATTTACAAACTATCCAAACAAAAAGGACGTGAATAACCTGAAAAAACGGAATTTGTTAAGAACTAAAAGTACAATTTTATCAAGATTATGTCTTGACTTATCATTTATACAGATGCAGAAAACATTTAGTAACAGGCTGTTAAAATTGCACTTAATTTTCTTCATTTTGTTCAAGTTATTCACATGTTATTGTTAAAGGATAGTTTCATAATTTAATGTTTTTTGCACTAAATCAAAGAGAAAAAAATTGGTGTTGTCATTATTTATAGGTTATGATATTATTTTTGAGTTTGATGCCCTAACTTGCACTTTGCAAATTCCTCCCTCTGGTCAGATTGGACCCTTCGGTGGGCCGGGTTTGGCCCCCGGGCCGCATGTTTGACACCTGTGACTTAGTGTTTTCACTCCTTAATTAAAAAAAAATAAAAGTAAAACAAACAAACAACGGCAGCATCACAGCTGTTAGTGTTAGTGACGATGAACTTTAGTGTCTGACACCAGAACGAGTCCTAAACATGTGATGGACGTCAGTGCGTCACAGTCGTCCTTCTTTGGCTTTTATGTCAGAATATTTGGACACATGCACCGTAGAAGAAAACCACAGGAAACAGCCTATGCTCAGACTTCTACTGCTGCCCTCTGGTGGTGTTAGTTTGCATGTGCAGCTGCAGGTCAGTATTAGGTGCGTAATTACAGGCATTTAATGAGGAAACAAAGGCAGAGTTAGAGCTGCAAATGATTAATCGATTAGGTGCTTGAAGCGAATGCAAAAATTCACGATTCGATTAATCGACTTGAATTGATTGAAGGGAAATATTCTATTGCAGCTTTCCTGAATTGAAGCTTCTTTGTGCGTCACAATAAGTGTCCGTGTGAAACACAACAGTGGAACCAATGTTTAACAGCAGAGAAATGAAGGAAACAAAGCTGTGATTCAGGAGAATTATGGTTGAATGATTTTTTGGGCTCACTTTGAGTCGATTAATCGGTTGCAGCTCTAGGCAGGTTTACTATTTATTTAGAGCAGGGCTGTTAAACTCATGTTAGTTCAGTTCCACTTTCAGTCCAATTTGATTTCCAGTGGGCCGGACCAGTCAAATAATAACAGTGAAAAAAGTAAAATTATATTATGATCAGGTTTACATCTACAAAGTTTCCTTAAAAACATGAATAACATTAACAACTTGAATTGTCTTAAAAAAAAAAAAAAAAAAAAAAAACAAGTGCAATTTTAATAATATTCTGCCTCAGTTTATCAGTTTATCATTTACACATGTGCGTTACAATCGCACAAAACATTTAGTAACAGGCAGAATATTGGTACAATTGCATTTACTTTTCTTAACACATTTCCGTTTGTTCATATTTGTTCAGGTTATTCACATTTTTTGTAAAAGTATACTTTGGTAATGTAAACATTTTCATGTAATTTTACTTTTTTTCACCAAAAAAGAGAACATTTGGGGTTGTCATTATTTCTAGGTTATTATGATCATATTTTACTGGTTCTGACCCATTTGAAATCTAATTGGACTGTATGTGTGTGTCTGTGGAACCTGAATTAAAATGATTTTGACACCGATCGTTAATATCTTCAGTGGAATTTTTGCCAGATTGGAGCCTTTGGAGGGCCGGATTTGGCCCCCGGGCCACATGTTTGACACCTGTGCGTTAGACTGACTATTTAGTGTTCATTTAGTGTTTTTGAATAGATTTACAATAATATATCATGAGTCCATGATGGATTCATGTCACATGTTAGAATAATAATGATCTTGGGGATTTGCTAAATTGAGTGTTGATCTTAAAGCATCTGTAGTTCGCACGTCTGGGACTAAAAGGTGGAGGTGACGGTGAACCGAGACGCCTTCGAGTGCCTTTAGGTCAAAGACTGAGGAGGGAATGTGGACAGAGTTCAGAGCATGAAGCCAAGCAGCAGCACAAAAGCTCTTCTTCTACTTCTTCTTCTTCTTCATTTTTATTTGCACCTGTGAAGAGCTTCCTGCATCTTCTCCTGCACATGCTCCATCTTCTCCGCCCACTCCTCGCTCAGACCCTCCTCGTCGTCCCCGATGACGGCGGCGTATCCCATGAGCGCGATGAGGCCGATGCAGAACAGGTATGTGAGGCGCGTGCACAGTCGCTCCATGGTGCGCCGGTCGCCCTGCGAGTGCTTCAGGTACACCTCCAGGATGGGCCGGCTGAACAGCTTGGGTTTGCCCACCACGCCGTCGTACAGCGTGTGCAGGTTCTGGTCGCCCAGGTCGTTGGCGTAGCTCTCCTCGAAGTCGTCCTTCTTGCGTTGGCGGTGCTCCGGACGCGCCTCCACCATCTCCATGAACTTCCTGAACTGGTTGCGCAGGTTCTCCTCCACGCTGCAGTACTGGCCGTCCAGCGTCTCCTTCTTGATCTGCACCAGCGTGTTGTGGTTCTGCTGCGAGATCTCGTTCAGCGCCCGGTTCACCGAGCCGAACTCGCGCTTCAGGGTGCGGATGTCCTCGTCGTCGATGTGGTGCAGCACCACCCGGATCAGAGAGCCGGCCACGCCGAAGATGGGGTTGACCACGGCGGCGGCCGAAGAGATGGTGGCCACGCACTGGAGGACTTTGACCAGACCCTGTTTCAGCTTGGCCTGGTCCTCCACGATCTCCTCACTCATCACAGCTTCCATTGGACGACAGCGGCGTCAGCGGTCCACGTCTGTCCACAACACACAGGAGACACAGGACGCCCGTTAGCACGCGTTAGCATGAGTTAGCATGAGTTAGCACACGTTAACAAGTGTTAGCACACATTAGCAAGTGTTAGCACACGTTAACAAGTGTTAGTAAACATTAGCAAGTGTTAGCACACATTAGCAAGTGTTAGCACACGTTAACAAGTGTTAGCACACGTTAGCATGCGTTAGCACGAGTTAGCACACGTTACCAAGTGTTAGCACACATTAACAAGTGTTAGCACACGTTAGCATGCGTTAGCACCTGTTAGCAAGTGTTAGCACATGTTAGCAAGTGTTACCACACGTTAGCAAGTGTTAGCACATGTTAGCACACATTAGCACACGTTAACAAGTGTTAGGACACGTTAGCACATGTTAGCAAGTGTTAGTACACGTTAGCACACATTAGCACTCATTATCAAGTGTTAACACACGTTAGCACACATTAGTACACATTAGCAAGTCTTAGCACATGTTAGCACACATTAGTACATGTTCGCACACATTAGCGCACGTTAGCAAGTGTTAGCACACATTAGCACACATTAGTACAGGTTAGGACACATTAGTACATGTTAGCAAGTGTTAGCACATGTTAGCACACATTAGCAAGTGTTAGCACATGTTAGCACAAATTAGCGCATGTTAGCAAGTGTTAGCACACATTACTACATGTTAGCAGCTCTTTGAAGACTATTCAAGAAAAAAGTAATCACAGGGTTCCTACAGGTTTCTATAAGCTAAGTTTAAATCTTTTTAAGACCTTTTTAAGATGACAGAACATATTTTATTTTTTTTTTTTACCTTTCTTCATACCAGTACGACTACACACTAGTCCTACGGTCACCTGTTGGCTCTTCAGTCATGTTTCTCGGCCCAGACTCAGAGGCCGGTAACGGTACCGGTGTCCTGTCGAGCTAGAACACTGGACGCCGCCCAGAGCCCCGCCCACCCAGCCCTGTTTGTGTCCCGGGGCTCGGTGCACAGCTCGGGCTCAGCGTCCGACCCGAACCACCAAACCGTGACCCAAGAACCACAGTACGTACGGGACCCTGGATAACCTGTTCCATCCCTGTTCACCACTTCTAATGGTTCTAGGTACCATCCCCAGGTGAGCGTAGGTCTGCTGTTCTACTGGTCCTCTGTGTCTGCAGTTCCTTCTCTTCCTGTAGACAGACTCTTCCCCGTGTCCCTCTGTGTCTGATCAGCCTATTACTGCACAGAAGGTAACCATGACTACACTTATTAACGACCATTATCGGTCCAACAGCCTGGTGCTCCTCTGTGTAGCCTGTGGGCTGTCTTTCAATATGGCCGCATAAACATAAATCACATGACCCCTGACGTCATGTGGCGTCGGTCTATAGAAGCGCTACATTATTTAATCACTGATCGTTAGTTTAATTAGCTGCTCCCGAAGCAAAACTCCCACTACACACAAAAGCAGGTGTGACTGTTACACATTTACTGACACAAACTGCAACAGCTTTGATAAAAGTGTGTTATTTTTAGTCTTTTACAGGAAAAATACCAAAGGCAGTTTCACAAATGTCAAACTGTGATTTTACCCTCATGGTATTAGATGAACTGATGGAGTATTGTTATCGTTTAAAAACCATTTAAATGTGAAACATGGAAATAAGAATAGACTATCTGATTTAAAACCATTTTATTCCAATGTTTACGTACATGACTAACATTTTACTTTAATCCAAGAGTTAAAAAACATGCACTGTTTGCATTGTTTCAGTCCAACGTGTGGACTGACTGTCTTTTCTAGTGTGGACCAAGGTTCTAATAATTCTGGATTTTTCATTCTAGTTTAGTTTTACTTAGTTTTGACTTTTTTTTCCTAATTCAGTTTGTTTTAATTTGTTTTTAGAGCAGGTTTGATAATTTTTCTTAGTTTTCGTTATTTTGTTTTTTTCATATATTTTATCTTCTTTTCTGTTGTATTCAAATAAATCCCAGACAGGACTCTGCTGCTTTCTCCCAACTTTAGTCTCCATGTTTCCAGGTAGAGTGGGGACCAGAAGACGACTGGAAACCACAAGTGAACACAAGTGACGGACCATCAAGTGTCATATGGTGCCAGCAGCTAAAATTGCTAGAACGAAATAAATCGATTTTATATCAATCCGACATTGACAAAGACGAAAACAAAGGGAATTTTATCCATAATTTTTATACGTTTTAGTTAGTTTTATAAGCACACAATACAGTTTCAGTTAGTTCTCGTTTTTTTCTTTTAATTATAGTTTTTATTTACTTCAGTTAGCAAAAATGTTTTTACAATTCTAATTTTCATCATTTTGTTAGTTTTCGTTAACGATAATAACCTTGGTGTGGACTGACTGTCTTTTCTAGTGTGGATGGGATAAAGATGGAAGGACTTCGCAGTTTGTATGAACTGTCACACCAGAATACGATACACGAGCGCTGACACAAACATACACAGACACAGATTATATTTGTTCTGTTTCTACTGAATACATGTGATCGACTGCAGAGACATGACATGGTGTTTTCAGTTTAAATAGTGTCGGTGTTTGTCTGACACATAAACACATCCTGTTTTCAGTTCAGTTGAACTAAAACACTGTCAGTGGCTTTACTCTAGTACTGTTTGGACTAATGCAAAGTATAAACTAAGACATTTATCGGTTTGTTTTTGTTTCAATATTCACAGTATCACCATATAGAGATATTATTGTGACTGTGAGCCACATATTGTGTGTTGTATATGGTAAAGCCCTACTTGTAAACTCATGGTGCGTTCAAATGTACTTTGTAAACGCCATAATCTGGGCATTTTCCTTCCATTTGTTTAGATCCAGTTCATTGTGTTTTATTTTGGAAATGCTGGTTTTAAATTATACTTGAAGATTCCAGTCACATCATATATGAACATTTATGATCATTCCTCTGAGGGACACTGAGACAGGAGTGATCTGAGCCGGTCGTCCACAGGGGACACAGTATGAGTGTCCTCCTCAGATCATAAGACCAACAGGAAGATGCAGAACCTTCACAGCCTCATTTCTCCATAAACACCTGGACTCACTGAGGCGTCTCACATGGACAGGACCATCTGTCCAAAAGGGACGTGTGTTCTGGTCGTTTTCACAGAGAACGTTACAGACAGATGATGGACAGGACAGGTGGACTCTTACATTGGATGTGTTGATGCTGGAACCTCGTCTGAAGTGGAGACGCTCGTCCTGATCTGGAGACAAAAGACAAACACTGTCAGTCCAGGACACAAACTCAGATAACGAACCTGGACCGGTCAGGACTCAGACTGGTCAGGACCTGGACCGGTCAGATTCCGGACCAGTCAGGACTCAGACCGGTCTGGGTCCAGTGTGCCGTCAGCAGTGAAGGGGTTAACAGTCTGTGGTGACGGTGCAGTCTTTCAGCACCAGCTGTTCTGAGGGTTTCTATGGACGGAGCCGACAGCTCCTCAGCACAGACGCTCAACACTTAAAAACACACCCACACCAATGCTGCTGATGGGCGTGGCCACTGCTGATGGGCGTGGCCCACAAACTGTGAGCTGTGCAGAAACAAACAGCTGACTGAAAGGAACAGTGGGTTATTCCAGAGCTTCAGCTGCTCCTCAGAAGGTCTGGAGCTGAAATAAAGGAAGTGTTTTCATGTCACATGGTTAAAGAGTAAAAGGATCCAAACATCCACCTCTGAACTGGTCTGAAAGGACGGAGGAGCTTTACAGACAGAGGAGCTTTAAGGACAGAGGAGCTGTGGGATGGGACGTAAACATGTCGTCATGTCTGTGGTTCAGCTCCACACACACACACACACACACACACACACACACACACACACACAGATTACAACAGGAAAACTACGACGCAGGAGCAGACGCTCTGGTCCTGTGTTGTCAGTACCCGTGTCCACCACCGGGGGCAGTCCACACCCACCACAGCCTCCATTCACTGTCTGATTTCAGCACCACTCCTGTGGACTGAGAGCACACACTTAACCCTTTAACTGCTGCACAACTTTAGATCATGTCTAGAAACGCACAAACTAACAGGACAAAGGTGGGGTTTTCATTGTTTGTCTGTTTGCTGCCAAATCTGTACTTGAATAAAGTCTGAAAAGTCAATGAATAGGCTCCAACATGTTTGCCTTAAACTCAGGGTGAACACTTCCACCTGCTCATTTAACCCTTTAGCTGCTGCATCACTTCAGATGATGTGTTTAAATGCAGATCCTGAATGAAAACCTTCATTTGTTTCACTTTTTCCCACTCCCTAAGCCCCTGCTTGAATTTCAAGACTCTTTAGACAGATCCACCTTCAGTTATTTAATCATTTTTACACATATTTCTGCTCGTCCAAGTCAACCAGTTAAATTATTACTGCAAATTCAATTAATACCTTGTCATGTTATCTCTGGTAAATTGCTAATATGTTACAATAATGTGTGCGTTTTTCTGTTTTTGTGTTTCACAGATGACGCTCTACACCAGGAAACACAGTTATCTGCTGAGCAGCAATTTATGAAGCACTGTCGAGGTAATGAAAGGGTTAATTATTGTTTTCTAGCATAAATTCACAGTACTATTAGTGAATCCAAATTATTTTTGCTCACATTCAGTATTATTCCCAGCTAAATTTATACTAAAGTGGTTGTTTTTGGTGAATGTGGTGGACTTTAAAAGCTGCTTTAGTGAAAATTAACCCTTTGTGTTTAATGAAAATGTGATAAATGTAGAATTAAATGTCAACAACACAACTAAATATTAGACTTAAGCATTTTAAATGTTTTTATACCTGTCTGAGAAAAAAATAACAGATGATGTATGACTACTTCCTTTTAAATATACTTTAAAATAGTGGTCAATAGTAAGTGAAGGTGGCCCCAGAGGGGTCCGGGGCCCCATGGACCAATCACAGCCCTCCGTCAGCAGGGCACTGCCTCCTGAGTGTGGACCTGTCACTCAGCTTCACTGAAGCCTTCATTAAATCATATAAAAATGAACAGAAGCTCAGGTCCAGGTTCAGGTTCAGGGTCAGGTCCAGGTTCAGGGTCAGGTCCAGGGTCAGGTCCAGGTCCAGGGTCAGGTCAGTGACCCCTGGAGGAAACCCCAAACACAAACCCAGTGTGTGTGTGAGCAGGAAGTGTGTGTCAGCTCTCACCTGCGACACAACAGGGGCCATCTTGAATGTTTTCCTCTGAGCACAGCTAGGCTAAGCTAACACACTTCCACCCTGATACTGCGTGGACCCTGTAGTTGTTGTTGTGTGTGTGTGTGTGTGTGTGTGTTAGTTCGGTTCTCAGTCCTTTTCTTGTGTCTCAAACATGTCCCTTTGTCTCAGTCTGGAACTCAGGAAGTCCACCCAAGGAAACAACACAAACCCCTCCAGGAGGCTGAAACCTGTCTGTTCATCCTGTTGTGGACTTCTAGTATATTTGTGAGTATCCCAGACCCCCTCCCCCCACCACCCCCCCTGCTCCTAGCCCAGGCCCTGCTGCTCCTCCTGCTCAGCTCAGCTCTGGCTCCCTCTAGCCGTGCCTCCATGTTTCCTTGTTAATGCACTCCATACTGCCCTGTCCCACCCTGCTCTCTACCACCCTCTAGACACCCACATACACCTGAAAACCTCCAGATCTGGCTCTAAATGTGCCCCCCATGGCTCCTAGAACCCTCCTGGTCTTCCATGGGCCCCATTGGCCACAGCTCAGGGCTGGATTTCTTACCTTTAGACTCTGGTTCTGCCTAAACCTTCCTCTCCACAGTCCCAACTTCGACAGCCTCCTTCTTCTTCCCAGCAATCCCTGCAAAAAAGGACACTTCCATGTATGCTGAGCATGTAGGGGTGATATGAATGTACAAAACCATTTTTTAAGGGACCCAAAAGCCCCCCAAACCCCAAAAAGGCCTATAATGCCTCAAATAGGTATTATCTCCAAAATTTTATTTTAAAATCCAATGTTATTGCACTTGTAGAATAAACCAGCCTGGTCCCATCCCCACGGACATACCCCTATATATTGCACTTATTTTGGTCCATCCAACAGTCATACAGCTCATACTCAGACGCTATTGGCCGTCAGTGCGCAACCCAGCTCTCACAGACTTTCTGCTGCGTTTTGTGCGTTTGCCAAGCCCTGGAGCATCTCTGACATGCTACAAATAGTAAAGTGGTTGTATTTTTGAGTCAAACAGACCCTTTTATTGACGTCTGGACCAAAGAAACTGAAAGAAAAATATCTGCATTGGAACAGAAGCCAAGAAGGACCAGTAAAAGTATGGGTTCAAATGGAGCGCTCCAACAGGGCGCAGGTGGATCCAAAGGCACATGTGGCTCTGTAAAGGCTCCTGAAGGAAAAAAGAGCCATTCCTACAGCGGAAAAGGTAATTATGGAAATAATTTAGCTGATATGTTCACTAATGTACACTTAATTTTTAGAGTTTTTCTCAAAAAAACTTGGATTTTAGTGCCATTTAAAAGCAGAACGCACCAAAAACTGGCACAGCGGGAAGTGCAGACAGAAGAGGTTGTAATTGAAGTTATAGAGTGATAAATTTATTAAATATATATCTTTAATAATACTTACAGCGCTGTAGCATAGCTCACAAATTAAATCCACCCCATATGTGAAAAGCAGGAGAAAAAAACGGACAAAAACCAGAGCGACAGACGCGCTTTAGCGGCGCATCCAGATCCCAGTCCAGCCTTTGGTTCCGTTTATTTAAAACTTCCGACTGGAAAAATGTCAGCTGAGTTCAAAAAAGCACGAACTGAAGAGTGTGAGGTGAGTCTGCTGAAATACAGACAGGTAAAGAGGCTGCGCAGGGCGGATGGAGCTGCTGAAGCCAAAAGAAAGCCGCAGATGCAAAGAGAGGCGGAGGCGCACACACACACACACACACACACACACACACACACACACACACACACACGCATGTATGTTTCAACAGCATATGGGCTCATGGATCCGCCTCGTGCGGGTCTAGACCTGAGCCGGTCTCTAATTACCCCCATGTCCCCTGTCTGAAGCCCCGGGCAGCAGCAGCAGTATGACCCCCCCCTCCACACACACACACACACACACACACACACACACACACACACTGTCCTCCTGAAAGGACACCACTGTCCCTTCAAACCCACTCAGTCCCCATCAACCCTTCCATTGTCAGCCCAGGCCCAGGAGCATGCGCAGTAAAGCACACATCCATCCTGACGCACACCTGCCCTGCTATTTACGCGCATTGTGCGTTCGCCGCAGCAGCTGCCAAACGGATCCCCTTTCACAGCCCACCCCCCCCAGCCCCATATATGTCCAGAATGCCCCCCAGTCTGAGCCCTGGGCTGGGGCACACCTCAGCTGTGCGGAATGGGACAAACGGCTTCTGTTGCAAAAGACGCGGTTGTTTTGCAGATGCGCAGACGGGATGAAACCCACAGTGAGTGATGACATGACAGAAGGAGGGGGAGGGGACGGGGGGGGGGGGGCTACAAAGACATGACTGTGAGCACAGACACCCTGAAGTGTCCGCCCTTCAACCCTTTCATGAACACAACACACACACTGTAAAAAATGACTGTACAATTAACACCAAAAAGTTGTAAAATTGTAAAAAAAAAAAAAAAAAAAAAAAAAAAAAAAAAACTGTGAGTGACAATATAAAGCAAAGTTGTTTATTTGAAAAGATTTTTGTGTTAACGATTGAATCAAATATAGCCCTAGTTGGTAACACTTTACTTGAAGGTTTAGTTTATAATGCATTAAGCGCACATTCATAAGACATTATAATGCATTTATAATGGATTATAAAAGTCATTCCAACAGTTTATGATCATGTACAACAATTTATACCAAGGTTAATAAAGTATTCTAAGTGTAGGCCTAGTGTATTATAAATTCAGCTTTCATCATGTTTTATCCATCCACACCAGTGACACCAGTGTTTGTAGGAAGAATCTCCAGTCCTGGGTTCCAGAACACATGCTAACCATCAGAACTGTAGACACTTCTAAAGACACAGAACTGCTGTGACATGGAGTTTCTGAAACTGAAGAATGCCTTAGAAACATCAATAATATGTTACAGGAGGACTGATGATATTAGAACACAAGTATGATGGCGTATGAGCAGTATCTGCTGGTTCTGAGTAAAGTCTAAGTCCAAAATGATACATCAAACTGTTCTGAAGAACTCTTTATTTTGCAAAAACAAAACATTAAAAGAACAGAGACAGGAAATACAAGTGTTACATGTTGCTTTATACATGAATAAAAAATAATGTGGCAGCTCTAAATCTTTGTTAATTCAAACACATACTTTTTTTTTTTTAATAAATATGAAATCCCTAAAATAGATGGGTATAGGGACCAGTGACAAAACCTAACAAAAGTTCCCACCTAAAAAAAATAAATTCCTTTACACTGCTTTGGTGTGGATGTATAAAACATTATGAAAGCTGAATTTATAATAGATTAGGGCTACACTTATAATACTTTATTAACCTTGGTGTAAGTTGTTGTACATGATCATAAACTGTTGTAATGACTTTTATAAATGCATTATAATGTCTTATGGATGTGCACTTAATGCATTATAAACTAGACCTTCAAGTAAAGTGTTATCCCATAGTTTTTACAGAAAGAGTATGTTACAAAACCAGATTTGTTTGTAGAAATTATGTATTTCTATTGTTTTTAGAAAATAAAACTGTAAATTGAAAAACAATGAGGTGCCGTTTAAATTGCAAAAACCATAATGTTGAAATAACGGCATATTTGCTTTTTGTTAAATAAAAAATTTACAAAAAGTAAACCTTTAACAATTTACCATTTTAAATTTGTAAACTAATGGGTTGGTAGAGTTGGTAGAGCGGCTTGTCCAATAACCAAAGGGTTGGTGGTTCGAATCCTGGCTCAGACTGTCAAAGTGTCCATGGAAGACACTGAACCCTATTGACCTGGTGGATCTGGATACCATAAAGATGTAGAAAATGTACTGAACAAGTGCAGTCCATTTACCAGGTAATCTACATGTTTAAACTGTTAAATCTACATGTTACTCCATAAATAAGTTTACAGTTGGATGTGTTTTTTACAGTATTGTTCTGGAAACCACAGCTGCCAGTTTTTTTCCGTAAGAACAACAGGATTTTTTTTTTTTACAGTGCACATAATGATGGTTCAGTGAAGTCCATATGATCCTGTTTTATGCACCTGTGACTTTACATTTGAAAAATAAAATCCAAACTACAGACAAATGTGGAGTTTGTCCTGACTTTTCCTATTCTTTTTCAGATAAAGTGAGTTCTGTTGTGGATGTTTTCTGCTCATGGGTACACTCCCCTTTAGTTCATTCCAGTTCAGTCCAGTGTTTCCACAGACTGTCAGTGGGTCTGAGCTGGGAGGACACATTTCAATGCACTTCATCAAATAAAACTCATGGAACTGGAGGAAAAACTCACACAGCTGTTTGAATTTGAGAGGTTAATCTACCCAATGAAACCAACCACAACACACACACGTACTGAAATGTTTTTGTTATTTAGCCATATCACCAAAAATACACGTCAAAGCTGACCTGTGAAAATCAGATTTCAGAGTTCATCATGTAAACACAGCAGGAGGTGACTCCTCCACTGTAGTGACTGACAGTGACCACCGGGGGCGCTGTGCTGCCTCTGTAGCCCCGTACAGGCAGGACGCATGTGCAGAGCATTCATACAGACTGGAGTTTGAAAAAGACAAAATAAATAAAAAGTGTGGAGTTAAAGCCAACAGCATGAAGGGATTTAAGGTCAGGTCAGAAAAACAAACAGCTCCAAAGTGAAGGCGGCTGTTTGGATAAAATACATGTTTTGAATCTCATTTCCATGAAGGACACAGATGTGTTCAGTAAAAACACAGCACACACACTGTCCTGTGTCAGCGTCAGTCTGAGGGTTTCACACATACGACCAGTCCGACAAATTCTACTTATAGAACATCACAGCAGAACAAACCTTATCTCATACACTTTATATGTAGAACTGGAATAAACCAGACAAACAGTTTACAGAAAGCAACAGAATCCAACAGGAGGAAACAGGAGAGAGAGAGAGAGAGGGAGAGAGAGAGAGAGAGAGAGAGGAAGGAAGGAAAAAGCACCTTTAAGAGGTTTAAACCTGGAGAGAAAGGGTTAAAGAGAGAGAGAGAGAGAGAGACTGTGGAGGATGGACGAGTGACAGGAGGAGAGAAAGGGTTAAAGAGAGAGAGAGAGAGAGAGAGAGAGAGAGAGAGGGAGAGAGGAAGGAAAAAGCACCTTTAAGAGGTTTAAACCTGGAGAGAAAGGGTTAAAGAGAGAGAGAGAGAGAGAGAGAGAGAGAGAGAGAGAGAGGAAGGAAAAAGCACCTTTAAGAGGTTTAAACCTGGAGAGAAAGGGTTAAAGAGAGAGAGAGAGAGAGAGAGAGAGAGAGAGAGAGAGAGAGGAAGGAAAAAGCACCTTTAAGAGGTTTAAACCTGGAGAGAAAGGGTTAAAGAGAGAGAGAGAGAGAGAGAGAGAGAGAGAGAGAGAGAGAGGAAGGAAAAAGCACCTTTAAGAGGTTTAAAACCTGGAGAGAAAGGGTTAAAGAGAGAGAGAGGAGAGAGAGGAGAGAGAGAGAGAGAGAGAGGAAGGAAAAAGCACCTTTAAGAGGTTTAAACCTGGAGAGAAAGGGTTAAAGAGAGAGAGAGAGAGAGAGAGAGAGAGAGAGAGAGAGGAAGGAAAAAGCACCTTTAAGAGGTTTAAACCTGGAGAGAAAGGGTTAAAGAGAGAGAGGGAGAGAGAGAGAGAGAAACTGTGGAGGATGGACGAGTGACAGGAGGAGAGAAAGGGTTAAAGAGAGAGAGAGAGAGACTGTGGAGGATGGACGAGTGACAGGAGGAGAGAAAGGGTTAGAGAGAGAGAGAGAGAGAGAGAGAGAGAGAGAGAGAGAGAGACTGTGGAGGATGGATGAGTGACAGGAGGAGAGAAAGGGTTAAAGAGAGAGAGAGACTGTGGAGGATGGACGAGTGACAGGAGGAGAGAGAGAGAGAGAGAGAGAGAGAGAGAGAGAGAGGAGAGAGAGAGCGAGAGGAAGGAAAAAGAACCTTTAAGAGGTTTAAACCTGGAGAGAAAGGGTTAAAGAGAGAGAGAGAGACTGTGGTGGGTGGATGAGTGACAGGAGGAGAGAAAGGGTTAAAGAGAGAGAGAGACTGTGGAGGATGGACGAGTGACTGGAGGAGAGAAAGGGTTAAAGAGAGAGAGAGAGAGAGACTGTGGAGAATGGACGAGTGACTGGAGGAGAGAGAGAGACTGTGGAGGATGGACGAGTGACAGGAGGAGAGAGAGAGAGACTGTGGAGGATGGACGAGTGACAGGAGGAGAGAAAGGGTTAAAGAAAGAGAGAGAGACTGTGGAGGATGGACGAGTGTAGGAGGAGAGAGAGAGAGAGACTGTGGAGGATGGACGAGTGACTGGAGGAGAGAAAGGGTTAAAGAGAGAGAGAGAGAGAGAGAGAGAGAGAGAGAGAAACTGTGGAGGATGGATGAGTGACAGGAGGAGAGAAAGGGTTAAAGAGAGAGAGAGAGACTGTGGAGGATGGACGAGTGATAGGAGGAGAGAGAGAGAGAGAGAGAGACTGTGGAGGATGGACGAGTGATAGGAGGAGAGAGAGAGAGAGAGAGACTGTGGAGGATGGACGAGTGACTGGAGGAGAGAAAGGGTTAAAGAGAGAGAGAGAGAGACTGTGGAGGATGGACGAGTGACTGGAGGAGAGAAAGGGTTAAAGAGAGAGAGAGAGAGAGACTGTGGAGGATGGACGAGTGACAGGAGGAGAGAAAGGGTTAAAGAGATAGAGAGAGAGCCTGTGGAAGTGGTGTCAGACTCATGGATGCAGGTGATGAACAGAAAACTGAACTGGACCTGTTTAAAGCTGGAGTTAGAAGAAGTACTACGAACAACAACAAATGTACCTGACAGGTAATTATAGTACTACAAGTACTAGTACTACCAGTAGATGTACTACTACTATAAATACTAGTACTACCAGTAGATGTACTACTACTATAAATACTAGTACTACCAGTAGATGTAGTACTACTATAAATACTAGTACTACCAGTAGATGTAGTACTACTATAAATACTAGTACTACCAGTAGATGTAGTACTACTATAAATACTAGTACTACCAGTAGATGTAGTCCTACTATAAATACTAGTACTACCAGTAGATGTAGTTCTACTATAAATACTAGTACTACCAGTAGATGTACTCCTACTATAAATACTAGTACTACCAGTAGATGTAGTACTACTATAAATACTAGTACTACCAGTAGATGTAGTGCTACTGTACATATGGATGCTGACTCAGCAGTGCTGTGTGCTTTGTTCCTAAAACAGCCCCAGTGTTTGTCAGACTACCAGCTCTGACTGTTTGAGCTGTGATCCACTGCAGAACTGAACTGTGACACAACTGAGGCTGAGGGAGGTGTTTGTGTCACGGATTCAGACTAAAGTGGAGTTCAACAACAGACACTGACCATGAACCCACCTGAGCCCACCAAAGCCCAGACCTGAACCCACCTGAGCCCACCAAAGCCCAGACCTGAACCCACCTGAGCCCACCAAAGCCCAGACCTGAACCCACCTGAGCCCATCAAAGCCCAGACCTGAACCCACCTGAGCCCACCTGAACCCACCTGAACCCACCAAAGCCCAGACCTGAACCCACCTGGGTCACATGTGGATCCACTGCCACAGGCTGAAACGGTCCCAGTTCAGGTCAGATGACACATGAACACACCGTTTGTGGGATGAACTCATTGGTTTTTCAACAGGATGTCGACAGCGGTGTTGTGTGTGTGTGGGGCTGAGGTCACATGACTGGATGTGGTTTATCTGTTCAGATGTTCACACTCAGGTCTGTGCTCCAGGACTGTTCCAAGGTTATAATAGTTTTGGAGTTTTCATTATAGTTCAGTTTTATTTAGTGTTTATTTAGTTTTACTTTTTTTTTCTCTAATTCAGTTTGTTTTAATTTGTTTTTGAAGAAAGTTTGCTAGTTTTTATTAGTTTTCACTTTTTTCTAAATGCTTAGTGTTAGTTTTAGTACTAATTTTAGTTTTTTTTATATGTTTTCTCTTCTTCTGTCGTCATACTCAAATCAATCCCAGACAGGACTCTGCTGCTTTAGTCTCCATGTTTCCAGGTAGAGTGGGGACCAGAAGACGACTGGAAACCACAAGTGAACACAAGTGACGGACCAGAAAGTGTCGGATGGTGCAGCTAGCTAAAATTGCTCGAGCGAAATAAATTGCTTTTGTATCAATCCGACATTGACAAAGACAAAAACGAAGGGAATTTTATCCATAATTTTTATCTGTTTTAGTTTTATAAGCACACAATACAGTTTCAGTTAGTTATCGTTTTTTCTTTTAATTATATTTTTTATTTATTTCAATTAACGAAAATGTTTTTTCAATTCTATTTTTTGTCATTTCGTTAGTTTTCGTTAGCGATAATATAGCCTTGGCCTGTTCCTGTTGGGTACCGTTGGGTTTAAACCAGTCAACTCCTTTTAGTTCAGGGTCCACATTAAATAAGAAGATAATAATACAGAAATAATGTCAACTCCAAACTTTCCTCTGTTGTAGAGTGAAAAAGTACAATTACATGATGAAAATGTTCACATCTGCAAACTAGCCTTCAAAACAATGTGAATAACAGGAACTGAAAAATAGGTGTCGTATTAATAGTATTATGTCTGTTCAGTCTAATGTCCAGTCCCAGTGGATCTACAAACACAAACCATTTAAAAACAGACTGAACACTGTTCAAATGACACTGAACACACGTCTGGTTGGTCAGATTTGTTCATGTTGTTCATGTTTTTTGTGAAATGATAGTTTATTTTAGTGTGAATACAGTAAAATTACATGAATGTTGACATTTACCAAGACAAAAATGTGGACTTGTGAGTATTTATGGGTTATTATGTCAGTACTTTATTGGTCTGACCCACTTCAGATCAGTCTGAATGTGGAACCTGAACTAAAAGGATGGTTCATGACGTCAGTGTCATTTGTGCATTTCACACATTCAGTCCATGGACCGGACCGGACCCTTAGGTGGGCCAGACCGGACCCTTAGGTGGACCAGACCGGACCGGACCCTTAGGTGGGCCAGACTGGACCCTTAGGTGGACCAGACCGGACCCTTAGGTGGGCCAGGCTGGACCCTTAGGTGAGCCGGACCGGACCCTTAGGTGGACCGGACTGGACCATTTGGTGGGCCGGACTGGACCCTTAGGTGAGCCGGACCGGACCCTTAGGTGGACCGGACTGGACCATTTGGTGGGCCGGACTGGACCCTTAGGTGGACCAGACCGGACCCTTAGGTGGACCAGACCGGACCCTTAGGTGAGCCGGACCGGACCAGACCCTTAGGTGGGCCAGGCTGGACCCTTAGGTGAGCCGGACCGGACCCTTAGGTGGACTGGACTGGACCATTTGGTGGGCCGGACTGGACCCTTAGATGGGCCAGACAGGACCCTTAGGTGGACCGGACTGGACCGGACCCTTAGGTGGGCCGGACCAGACTCTTTAGTGGACCGGACTGAACCCTTAGATGGGCCAGACGGGACCCTTTAGCGGGTCGGACCGGACCCTTTGGGGGGCTGAATTTGGGCCCCGGGCTGCATGTTTGTCCCCCCCTGGTTTCGAGGCTCCGGCAGTGGACACTGGACCTACAGCCTTAGAACGTCCACAGTCCTGATGTGGGACGGACACATGTCGTAGAAACCCCACCTGTCCATGCCAGACCCTCCTGTGGGTCTGAACGGACCCTGTTCATCTGTGGGGTCAGTCTGCGCTCCCCTCAGCTCCTCTGCCACCATGGACTGGAGGAATAATACAATGATACAGCGTCAGGGTGGATTTACCTGGTAGAACATGACATAAAGTTCACCTGTGGGGCTGAGTCTGAGAGGGGGGGGGGGTTTATTTAAAAAAACAAAAAAAAAACAAAACAGTGTGTAACTGTTTAAGTCAGCGGTCTCAAACATGTGTCCTGGGACAAAATGTGTCCCATTAAAGGTTCCAGTCCGACCCCTGGGATGAATTTACAAAGTGTATAAATTCCACAGTCCAGGCTGTGGAACTCATTTTAGTGTGGGTTCCACATCCAGACCAAAATGATCTACAGTCAAATAAGAACAGCAGAAGAACCCACAAAAAAGAAGGACTGCAGATTTTCTTCTCGGTTTGAGGTTAAAAAAATAATAATATTACACTCTGCCTATAAATAATGACAACTTCAAATTTTTGTCTTTGTTTTAGTGCAAAAAATAACATTAAATTATGAAAATATTTACATTTCCAAACTCTCCTGTAACAATAAAATGTGAATAACCTGAACAAATATGAACAACCTGAAATGTCTACAGAAAATACAGCCCAATTTGAACTCTTTTCTTCCTGTTCCTCAGTGTTTAGTGTCTTTGTAGATCTGATCCAGAATGCACATGGACTAATGAGAAGATGAGGAATAATATTGCTAAAATTGCACTGATTTTTCTTAAGAAATTTCAGTTTTTTCAGGTTATTTAAATTTTTTTTGTTTGAATAATTATAAAAGTATTTTCATAATTTAATGGGATTTTTTTTGCACTAAAACAAAGACATAAATTGTCAGTTGTCATTATTTATAGGTTATTCTGTTCTTATTTTACTGGTGCGGTCCACTGCAGATCAAATCAGGCTGAATGTGGAACCTGAAAGAACAGGAGTTTGAGAACCCTGGTTTAAGTTAAAGGAGGGAAATGAGTCCAAATCAGAAGATGTGTTCTGGTTCTGAGCTCCAGGACTAATCAACCCCCTAGAAGTGGTTTTATGATGGAAGACATCCCACACTGGGTCTGAAAGACAAACGAACAGCGACATGTGTCTGAGTGCATTTACTGGATCAGAACAAACAAACCAGATGACACAGGACAGAAAAACACAAAACAATGTTTATGGAGTCATACTAAACAGGAAGTCCATGTTCTTCATGTGTTCTGGATACGGTCATGGTTTGGGGAGGTTCCAAACTGGCTGTTAGTGTTCATTCCTACTGTGACGGCGGTTCCATCCCATCAGTAGAACTCAACTGGACTGTGGCTCTGTTGATCTGATTTCATACAAGTAGTGAATATGAGCCAAAAACACATATTACTGACATGGTGAATGTTAAATTCAACACTTCAAAATTAAATTAATCTGGACTCAAAGTGGACATGCGTCCTAACCCCTTGGCTGACATCTTTGGGGCTGTGGGGGAGGACGTGGTCCACCTGACCCCCCCACACACATACACAAACTCATGCTCAGTGGTTGGAGGTCCTCATGTCTGGTCTTGGTCTGGAAAAAATCCACAACTGTCTTCACTTCTCTGATATGAAATTTGACAAGAATATGTGCCCTTTATGACTCCTTCCATAACTCCAAAACCCTCGGACTTCCTCTGACTTCCAACTACCACCCAGCTCATTCCTTCATTTATTGGATTGTGAGGCTCTAAAGCACAGGTGTCAAACATGTGGCCCAGGGGCAAAATCTACGGTGGCCCAGAGGTGTAACAGGCCAAAAAATTATCCACCAGCCAAAAAAATTATCCACTATAATAAAAAAAAAAAGAGATCAGCCCAAAAAAATGATCTACTAGCCCAAAAAATTATCCACTGCAAGAAAAAAAAAGAGAATACCAATAGTAGATCATTTTTGGGCTAGTGGATAATTTTTTGGGCTGTTCTTTTTTTTCTAATAGTATTTAATTTTTTGGGCTAGTGGGTAATTTTTTGGGCTGTTCTCTTTTTTTCTGGTAGTGGATAAGTTTTTGGGCATTTCTCTTTTTTTTCTTACAGTGGATAATTTTTTGGGCTAGTATATAATTTTTTGGCCTGTTGCACCTCTGGGCCACCGTAAAAACCGGCCCGCCGAAGAGTCCAATCCGGCCCCTGGGATGAATTTGCACAGTAAAAGTTAGGGCATCAAACTCAAAAACAATACCATAATAACCTATAAATAATGACAACACCAATTTTTCCTCTTGGATTTAGTGCAAAAAACATTAAATTATGAAACTGTTTACATTACAAACTATCCTTTAAAACATAAATAACTTGAACAAATATGAACAACCTGAAATGTCTGAAGAAAATTAAGTGCAATTTTAACAATATTCTGCCTGTTACTAAATGTTTTGTGCATATGTATAAATGATAAGTCGAGGCATAATATTGATAAAATTGTACTTATATTTCTTAACAAATTCCATTTTTTCAGCTTATTCACATCTTTTTGTTTGGATAGTTTGTAAATGTAAATATTGGCATAATTGATTGTTATTTTTTGCACTAAAACAATTTGGAGTTGTCATTATTTATTGGCTATCATGCTATTATTATACTGGTTCCGGCCCACTTCAGATTAAATTGGGCTGAATGTGGCCCCCGAAAGAAAATGAGTTTGACACCCCTGCTCTAAAGGCAGTACATCTATGGTCCCTGGTTTTCTTTTTGGGGGGGTTTTCCTTTTTTTTTTCTTTTTTCTTTTTCTGTTTTGGTTCGGTTGTTGGGAGTCTGATATTTGTTTCCTGTATTGAAAAACACTGTCTTCAATTGAACAAATACTGTATACTTTCCTTCACACCAGAAAAATCAATAAATATACTTGATTTAAAAAAAAAAAAGAAATAAATCAGTAAATATCTGTCCTTTAGTTTAAACCACTTTGACTCAGCAGTGAATGAATGGGCGTCCAGTGGTCATGTCCGTCCTGTCAGCTGACACATGGTCCACATGGGTAGGACTCACTGACCCTCTTTACTGAGGCTGGGGTCAAAGTGGGTCACCAGGTCTGGGTTCTGCCTTCGGCTCTGATGGGACCGGTACCACTGGACCTGCCTTTAGGGTCCACTCAAACATGAGACATAAGGACACTAATGTCCAAACTGAGCTACAAGCTCCGCCTCCAGCAGCATGTGTCCTGTCCATCAGCTGCACAGGATCCCCCCCAGCCGCCCCCCCCTGGCCTCCGGCGGCTGCCTCTGCCCTGTCGGGTCCATGTCCTGCAGAAAGTGGCTGAACTGCGGGGGCTCCGTCTGCCGACCGATTTTGCGTGCGTAGTACCTCCTGGACGCCGCCCTCCACGCCTCCCTCTGCAGGCTCTGGGTCTCCGCAGGTAACTCCGATATCAGCGTCCTCCTCCTCTTATTGGCCAAGGACATGGGCGCTGACAACTGAGAGTGTGTGACGGGAGGGAAGGCGCCGGGCCTGGGGGGGTTCCCCTGCTGCCGGGCCACCTTCCGGGCGTAGTAGCGTCTGGACGCCGCCCTCCACGCCGCCCGCTTCAGCCTCTGGGCCTCCTCCGGCAGCTCCGACATGGGGACGCTCCTCTTCCTCCTGACAGACGAACAGGTGAGACCACGTTAGACTCAATCAGATCCAGAGTTCCACAGGGTTCCACAAACTGAAGCCTTTTTAAGACTTTGAAAACGACTGCGAACTATGTTTAAAGCATGTTTCACAGCCGTACTGGCATACATTTATGAACCTAAAGAGTTAAATCGTTTTTATCCAACAGTCATAAGACTGCTTAACAAAAGATGAGGGGGTGCAGTGCAATACAGAATCGTGTAATAGTGACCCCTCCTTCATGCAATATATATCAGCTAAAATTTCCTTAGGGGGTCAAATGAGTGGCCATTTTAGTCGAAAAAAACAGTTGTCCTAAAGTCATAGAAGTGTGTGTAAATAATGCTAATCCATTTGTGCACAGACTACTGATATTCTCTGACAGTGGAAGCTCTATTTTCATAAATATTGGATTTGGAATAGCACGTGGATGTGAAAACTTTTGCTGGTGGACGGACGTGACATTACCCATGATGCTCTGGTCAGTACCAGTACTTTATTAGGAATAAACTTCTAGACTTCCTATTGCTAATTGTGCTCTTCTTCATAAATGTTGGTATTGTGGATCTAAAACAATCCCAGCTGACACAAAAACACTAAATGTGTCAGTGGACGGATGTGACATGGTTGTTGTGGATCCCATCATACTGATGCTCTGCAGCCATGTCAGCGTTTACACTAATGATCCCTGTGCAAAAACTAGGAGCACTATTATTTATTGGATAGTTTAGCATCAGACTAAAGAGGAAATAATATAGAATTGTTACTTCTTTATAAAAATGCTTCTTATTGTAAAACTGTTGATGTAAACAGTGCTGTGTGCCATTCTTCATGTATGTATTGGTGGAACAGAAGCAGGATGGATCAGCACCATACTCCAGATTGAACCTGTACAAATAAAACATGTGATATGGAGGAGAGAATCTGGGAAGAAAAACTGGGGAATCTAAAAGAAGAGAAGATTTGTTTTTCCGATAAATTCAGTTCAAATAGAACTTGGCCATTTGTGACATGAAAATATAGCATTAATTGTGATGAAATGGTTCATTTTTGAGCTGAAAACATAGTTCATATGAGCATCAACACGTTGAACAGAACTGAAATCCTGTCCATTTGAACAACTGTCATTTACCAACACAAAGTTCCTTTGGATTCACTGAGACTGATTTCTTATGCACAAAGACAGAAATAAGACCTCTAAGAAAAGTTTAGCTGATACATGTGTGTGTGTGTATATATATATATATATATATATATATATATATATATTTATTATTATTATTTTTTTTTTTAACCTTTACTGACAGTTATTTATTTATTTTAGTACAGTTTTTAATATTTTATCATATATATGGGTTGTTTTTAGTTACTGTTTTTAGGATTTTTTCTGTGTTTTTATTTCATGCTGTGCATGTTGCTATTTCGTTCTGTAACAGCATCTGGGATGTTTTTATTGAATGACAACAAAACTGAATCTGAATCTAGTTGACTAACGTCACATTTAAACGAAAAAATAACTAACCAGTTTATGGGGACGTAACTGCAGACCTCCCAGATCAAATGTAATACCTCTGAAAGACTTTTTAGGGCAGGGCTGTCAAACTCATGTTAGTTCAGTTCCATATTCAGCCCAGTATGATCTCCAGTGGGCCGAACCAGTCAAATAATAACAGTGAAAAAAGTCAAATTATATTATGATCAGGTTTACGTCTACAAAAATCTGAATAACGTGAAAATCTGGAAACATCTTAAGAAAAACAACTGCAATTTTAACAATATTCTGCGTGTTACTAAATGTTTTGTGCGACTGGAACGCACATGTGTAAATGATAAAATGATAAACCGAGGCACAATATTGTTAAAATTGCACTTGTTTTTCTTAAGACAATTCAAGTTGTTCATGTTATTCAGATTTTTAAGGAAACTTTGTAGATGTAAACCTGATCATAATTTAATTTTACTTTTTTCATTGTTATTATTTTACTGGTTCAGCCCACTGCAGATCAAATTGGGCTGAATGTGGAACTGAACTAACATGAGTTTGACAGCCCTGATGTAGAGCGTGGTGTCGTAACATTTCCCTTAATGCTGTCAAAGCTGCCTTTTTAAAGGACTCTACGTCAGATCCCAGTTTCATCCTGTGGAAACAGAAACCGGTGAAGTGAGTCACGTCCTGCCTCCACCCCTGAACCTGCTGGTACACCCAGCTCATCCCTGTGGAAGCCCATAAGCCTTATGTACACACCCATGGGATCAGGGACACACCGAGGCATTACCGTCCCATCCACCACAGGAATGTTCTGGGCCGAAGCCTCACCTCATCTGGTCTCCTTCCATGACGCTGTGTTCACATGGGTCGGACTCAGGTCTGTCCATGAACATCTGCCTTCCTCTGTTCTCCAGTTTATCTACAGAAACCCAAAGGAACAACAGCTCTGAGTCCACACACTGTACACACATGAGAACAGGTGTTCACAGGCCTCTGCTGGTAGACGACAGGAAAGTATCACATACGGTATCATCTACAGTATCATCTACGGCAGGGGTCTCCAACATGTGGCCTGGGGGCCAAATGTGGCCCACCAAAAGTTCCAATCTGGCCCATGGGATGTTTTTGCAAAGTCAAAAATTCCACAGTCTTGAATTGAATTAAGCAAAAAAAAAAATTAAAAAATTAGCTTCAATTAAGAAAAAAATGTTGAATTAAGCAAAAAAAATCTTCTATTAAGTAAAAAAAAAAAATCTTGAATTCAGCCAAAAAAATCTTAAATTTTAGCAAAAAATCTTGAATTAAGCAAAAAATCTTGAATTCACAACTTCAAACTTTTTTCTTTGTTTTAGTGCAAAAAAATAACATTAAATTATGAAAATACTGACCTTTACAAACTATCCTGTAACAATAAAATGTGAATAACCTGAACAAATATGAACAACCTGAAATGTCTAAAGAAAATTCAGCACAATTTGAACTCTTTTCCTCCTGTTCCTCAGTGTTTAGTGTCTTTGTAGATCTGATCCAGAATGCACATGGACTAATGAGAAGTTGAAGCAGAATATTGTTAAATTTCCATTTATTTTTCATAAGAAATTTCAGTTTTTTCAGGTTATTCACATCTTTTTTGTTTGGATAGTTTATAAAAGTAAGTATTTTCAAAATTTAATGATTTTTTTCTCTTTAAACTAAAACAAAGACATAAATTTGAAGTTGTCATTATTTATAGGTTATTCTGTTATTATTTTACTGGTCCAGCCCACTGCAGATCAAATCAGGCTGAATGTGGAACCTGAAACAAAATGAGTTTGAGAGCCCTGATCTACAGTATCATCTACGGTATCACATACAATATCACATACTGTATCATCTATGGTAGGGGTCTCAAACTCGCGGCCCAGGGGCCAACTGTGGCCCACAGGATGATATTTTGTGGCCCCCTGCTGGACATCAAAGTGTAGTGTTACTGCAGCCTTCACATAATTTTCAAACACACCTTTTTGCTGAGTCTTACCACGCTTTCATTTTATTTATTTTTATCACTTATGGGCTACTATAGATAGTCTGGTGACAGCTTCTGGTGGCATTTGTTGTCAATGGTTTTCAAGCTAGCCAACCCCAAAGTACCTGGGGAAGTATTGAACGTTGGTCACTTAGTTGAAACATATTCTGCAGAGACACCTAGTGGACGGAAAACATCTGCCATCACCCAGTTCAGTCATGTGTCTGTCAAAACGTGCGGCTGTCTGACGTCATAACTCAACTAGACACGCTGAGGAGTTTACAAAATACCAGGGAGATGAGAGAGAGAACTGGGTCGCCAATCTGAAAAAATGTCTAGTGAGGCAACGAGTATTATTCAAGAAAGCAACTACAGAGAATGAAGCAGCAATGGAAGCAGCAACGTGGTGACTGAGATGACTGCTAGGGCCGGAAAGACATTCAAAGAAGGAGAGTTCATCAGAAAGTGCATGTTACGAGCTGTGAGTAAAGTAAAGAAACCCTTTTTTTGTGGACTACTTAATACGGCCCAGCCTGACCCAGACTCTACCTCCAGTGGCCCCCAGATAAGTTGAGTTTGAGACCCCTGATCTACGGTATCATCTACAGTAGCATATAGTGTATCATCTACAGTATCACATACTATATTATATACAGTATCACATACTGCATCATATACTGTATCGCATACTGGATCACATACAGTCAGAGGTCGCGTTAACCGAAAATATTCCATCATTGACGGATTTTTTTTAAAATGACGGAAAATTCTGAAGACCGTCTGTCATTTTGACAGATTAAAATACTGAGGGTAATCTACCAAAGAAAGTTTTCACACAACACTGTGAACAGAACCTGCTGCAGGATCGCTGCTGTCTCTCTCTTAACAAGGCATCAAACATTCCATAACAGCATCCACCTGTACAGAACCAACAGCACCACTGTTCACAACTACACTGAATACAACAGCAGTACTGCAGTCACATGACTCACCGCTGGTTCACCTGTAGTAGACCCCCTGTCCAGTTAGTCCACCTGTAGTAGACCCCCTGTCCAGTTAGTCCACCTGTAGTAGACCCCCTGTCCAGTTAGTCCACCTGTAGTAGACCCCCTGTCCAGTTAGTCCACCTGTGGTAGACCCCCTGTCCAGTTAGTCCACCTGTGGTAGACCCCTGGTCCAGTTAGTCCACCTGTAGTAGACCCCCTGTCCAGTTAGTCCACCTGTGGTAGACACCCTGTCCAGTTAGTCCACCTGTGGTAGACCCCTGGTCCAGTTAGTCCACCTGTAGTAGACCCCCTGTCCAGTTAGTCCACCTGTGGTAGACCCCCTGTCCAGTTAGTCCACCTGTGGTAGACCCCTGGTCCAGTTAGTCCACCTGTGGTAGACCCCCTGTCCAGTTAGTCCACCTGTGGTAGACCCCTGGTCCAGTTAGTCCACCTGTAGTAGACCCCCTGTCCAGTTGGTGTCAGTGTGCATATTAATCAGTCAGTGTCCAGTCTTGTGTCGTTGTTTTGCTGACTTTAGCCAAAATTCAATGCTACTTTGCTTGTGCAAACTGTGCAGACAGCTGAGTCTCCTTAGTTATTTTAGAAAGCCCAGTAAATGTGATGGTATTGATAAACGCAGTGAAAAAAGAGGGACTGATGTGGTGAAGGATGAAGGACAAGCAAGGAATCCTCCAGTTCTTCTTTCATTTGGTGTGTTCTATGTACACATGTTCTACCTTTCATGTGTTATTTGATGGCATGTCCATTTGTGCACAGATCTGTGGTTCACATAAACCGAACCCTGACCCTCAGTGCATGGGATTTGACACTGCGTGAACACACACAAGGAAAGTTTAGAATGTCTACAGATAACACACCAGTTAAAAGTGGTGTATATAATTATGCGAGTCATGATATCAGGTTGGTTTATCAGCCAGCAGCAACTACAGCTGCTGCATCATTGAGATGTTTCTGAACATTAAATACTACTAAATATATCTCATTATCATTAAAAAATAAAAATTTGAAATGACAGATAATAATATGTTATGACAGAATTTTTATGACCCTGTCCGTCAAAATGACGGACAATAAAAATGTCTAGCGCAACCTCTGCATACAGTATTGCATACTGTATCATATACCATATCATCTACTGTTCTACTGCAGTATGTGTGAGCGTTGGTCCTGGGCCCTCCATGTCCTTTACCTTGTCCTCTGGGTCTGTGCAGGTCTGGATGTGGACTGGATCTGGGTCCGTGCAGGTCTGGATGTGGACTGGATCTGCTCTCCTCATGCTCCTTGAATCTCTCCTCACTCATCTCCCATTTGATGAACACTGCCTCGGTGTCACACGGCTCCTCTTTGACCACGACACCGCCGCTGCTACTGCTGGGAGACGTAGGCAGGTTCCCGGTTCTGTCGGATCCTCCTGACGCATCTGATGAGTGGGAGGTTCCGGTCTGGTCCAGGCCCGGTCTGCTGGGAGATGAAGGCGGAGCCGACTCATGGCTGTGAGACGACGAAACCTGGGAGGGAGGTCTGGCAAAAAGGCCCACTGTGGACAAAGGAAGAGGAACAGCACAGGCCACGTCAGAACTCTGGGACTGGAACTGGTCCAGTTCCTCTGGATCAAATGAGTAGTGTCTGAGTTCTGGAACTCTGACTCAGCTGTACATGTACCTTTACTCTAATAGAAGTGCATTCTCATATAAGTCACTGATTGGTCCATTTGTGTGAACTAAAAAAACCCTCCTGAACGTCTCAGTAAATGACGTCAGAACATGTATCAGGTGGAACTAATGTTTGATGGTTGAATTCACCCTGGACTCATTTTATGGACGGACACCAAACCAATCTGTTACCATGGTGATCTGTCACTAGACTAGACAAAGAGTTTAGGTTTGGACAATGGACAAGGACTGGACTGGAAAAGACACATGGACACACAGGTTTGTGTTCTGGACCAGTTTGGACTTTTCTGTTCTCAGATGTCCAATGGAAACGGACTCATGGACCCACTGATACTGGTCACATGTTCATCTGTGGAACCAACATGTGTTTGTTGGACGAAAAAAAGGAACTGGACTGGCAGAGTTAGAGATAATTGAACATTTCCTATTTTTATTTGTATAAATATTGTCTCAGAGCAGTCTGGGTGAGTTTATTTGTATTATTCAAACAAAAATCTAAATTATTTTAATTTGAATAAAAAAATATTCAAGGAAAAACAAAGTATTGATACAATATTAATGTTTCTGTCAATAAAAGTTCTAATTGAACCACTGTTATAATATTGTTGAGGTTGAGGAGGGACTGGAAGTTTATGGTCCTCCAAAGGGGGACTGGAAGTTTATGGTCCTCTAAAGGGGGACTGGAAGTTTATGGTCCTCTAAAGGGGGACTGGAGGTTTATGGTCCTCTAAAGGGGGACTGGAGGTTTATGGTCCTCTAAAGGGGGACTGGAGGTTTATGGTCCTCCAAAGGGGGACTGGAGGTTTATGGTCCTCCAAAGGGGGACTGGCAGGATGACCAGGTGTCACTCATTTTGTGCAGGTCTCCACAGCATCATGACCATTTTGTCCACATCCCACAAATTGAGACGATGTCCGTCATTTGATTGTCTCTGTCTGTCCAAAGTTCAGGACAGTCGTCTTCCTCTAAACATGACTTTCATTTTATAGCGGTGACAGCGCTATCACCATTGGCTGTGTCCGCTGTCAATCAACCAACATACACGTGGGGTCAGGAGTCCATCAACCTATCACCTGTGTCCTCCTGAGCTCCGCCCACTGACACACAAAACAAAGGCAGAAGCCTCAGACACCGACATGCAAATATTGGTGGAAATCATGGAGACTCCGCCCAAAAAAAAGACAATGCAACTACAGAAAAGACATCGTAGAAAGTGGTGGGGTGTGATCCACAGAGGGTATTCTGTGAACTGTGTCAGACTTATTTCTCCATCGCACATTTAGGCGAGTACGACCTGAAGCGACACACTGTCTGCATGTGATGTTTGGTCAGATTTGATCCATATTCCCTTTAAACTGTTTTTAAATTTGGAGTTTGAACTGAGAGACTTGAGACGACAAAATATGCTTTTGTTCAGTATGTGTAGGGCTGTGCAATTAATCGAAATTCAATTACGATTTCGATTATTACACGCAACGATTACAAAAATTATGTAATCGAGAAAAAACGATTATTAATTTTGAGTTGTTTTAATTCACGCGCACGCAAGCTCCCATGAGCTGCTCTGCCCCGCCCCCCTCTAAGCTACAGCTGCTGCTATCCGGCAGGTCCACCCCAAGAGGACAGGTGGACCAGCGGTCTGGAAAAACGGCAGGAGAATCACAGCAGAAGTGCTTGGTAAACAAAAAAGGCAAGTCAAATTCAATTGTATGGAATCACTTTGGGTTTGATGAAGAAGACGAAGAGCAAAAACACATCACGTGCAAAAAGTGTTTGGTAGTTGTGTCCACACCGACCGCTAACACAACAAACCTTTGTAACCATCTAAAGTTGAACCACCGCCACCTTTATCATAATCTTTATCTTATGAAAAACTAAAACGCATAAAAACAACTTCGTCCGCAATGCAATCTTCAGTCTCCGAATCTCTTTACGCTGCAACTCCCGTATTAACCTAACCCTAACCCGTATAACCCTAACGTACGTTTTCTACAGGGTGTCCCAGAAGTCTGCATACATAGGAAAAAGAAACGTTTCTTGACATAAACCATTTTTATTTCTATAATATGCTCTATATGACTGCCATTTTGTCGGGAACACATTTCAATGCATGTCCTCCACTGCCAAAGAACTATAAAGAAGAAATATAAAGAAATGCATGTTAGAACCATATGTATTATGTCTCCTATGTATGGAGACTTATAGGACACCCTGTAGATGGCTGATGTAAACAGAAGGCCTGAACTGAAACCTCACAGCATGCCACTGAATTTACTATGTTTCATACTACATTGAACATACTTGAATTTATAATTTGCACTTTACGTGAGTTTTTTTTTTTTTATTGCTACAGTTCTATGGAAAGTCTATAGCAGTTTAATTCCAGTGCACTATTTGTTTACAAAAGGAAACATACTTGAATTTACAGTACACTTATTTGATTTCAAAGATTTTTTTGTTTCGTACAAAAGTGAAAATACTTTGTTTTAGTGGTTAAAAGCTTTATTTATGTTTAAAGAGTATATTTTATATTGTTTTGCAAGAAAAAAATAAACAACTTTAAGGTTAACAAATAATCGTTTTTAATAATCGTGATTTCAATTATTGCTAAAATAATCGTGATTTTTTTTTTTCTTTCTATAATCGAGCAGCCCTAAGTATGTGGATATTTATTTTTTGACAAAATTCCACAGGATATTCACTTTATCTTATTCTACTTTTATTACTGTGTTAGAATGTTAAATGTTTGACTGTTCTGTGTTTGGATGCACAGAGGTTTTTAGTCCCAGTAATGTTAGTTTGACTGGAAGTGGAAACAGCTGTTCTAATGTTGTCAGTTATGAACTTTTTGTTTTATTGCACAGAGATTAGTTTAACTTTGAGGGCTGAGAACATGTACTCAAATAAAAAAAAATATGCTGATTCGCTAAAAGTGTTTAATTACAATATTTGAAACTTGAGTGTTCTTTTTTCACTTTTTACAAGTAGATTTTTTGTTTTGTTTTTATAAGCAAAAAAAGTTATTGAAACCTGTGGAAAAAAAAGCAAAAAAAAAAAATGCCCAGTGCAAAAATATGAATACTGTGTGCAACCAAAACAAATAGTTGTTATTCATGTTTATGAGCTGGACAATAAGATGCACATAGTTTAAAAATCTAGACTTTGTTCCAGTATTCCAGTTCTGTGTCCCACACAAACACTCTGTCCCACATGAGGCTCACAAGCACCTGGTCACCCTAGGAACTGGAGGTCTATGGTCCTCCAAAGGGGGACTGGAGGTCTATGGTCCTCCAAAGGGGTACTGGAGGTCTATGGCCCTCCAAAGGGGGACTGGAGGTCTATGGTCCTCCAAAGGGGTACTGGAGGTCTATGGCCCTCCAAAGGGGTACTGGAGGTCTATGGTCCTCCAAAGGGGGACTGGAGGTCTATGGTCCTCCAAAGGGGTACTGGAGGTCTATGGCCCTCCAAAGGGGGACTGGAGGTCTATGGCCCTCCAAAGGGGGACTGGAGGTCTATGGTCCTCCAAAGGGGTACTGGAGGTCTATGGCCCTCCAAAGGGGTACTGGAGGTCTATGGCCCTCCAAAGGGGTACTGGAGGTCTATGGTCCTCCAAAGGGGGTCCACAGAAAAAGACTGAGAACCAGTGGGCCAACAGAAGTGCATTCTCAGATATCATTTGTGTGACGTAAAAAAAAAGCATCATGAAAGCCTCAGTACATGACGTCACAGACCCTCTGCTCTTAAACCTTTGTCAGGTGGGGGGGGGGCAGGGTAATGCTGCACAGTGCATCACGTGACCTGGTGTTGACATACCTGAGATGCTCATTTCCCCCTCGTGCTGCCCTACGGTGGTCTCCGGTTCCGGGTCCACGGTACCGGGCTCGAACCCGCTCTGTTCCCCGGACCCCCGCCCCCCCACCGGGCCCAGCTCCGCCTCCAGCAGCCCGCACGTGCAGCCCTGCCGCCGCAGCAGCTGCAGCTCGTGCTCGATCTCCCGGAGCCTGCGCTCGAGCCGCCGGATCTCTTTGTCCCTGTCGGCCACCATCCTCTGGTACTCACGCGCACGGCCGCCGTTCACTCCGTACAGGACGTTGACTATGGAGTCTATGGCCAGTCTGATGGCGTTCTCCACAACCACCGCCTCCTCGTCGCGCAGGTGCGGGTGCATACTTCTGTTTTGGACACAGTTCATCTTTGAAATCAACCTGTTTTTATCTGTTCAAAGCTAAAGTAGGGGACGCGGCGGTTCACTGACGCATGCGCATTTCCGTAGAAGAACTAAGGACCCGCACTGACATGTAACCCACGAATAAAGGTGTCTGTAGTGTTTAAAAGACACAAAGCGAAATAAAAGCGAAGCAGGCGGACAAACGGAGCATCCAGCAGCAGGATTACACTGAGCTTCCGGTGGTCGGACTTCCGGTAAGACGGCACACAGCGCCCTCTGGTGGCCGGTATGAATACACGCCACAAATACACTTCTACTGCACAGAACGGACAGAAAAAGACATTTGGAAAGGGAAATCATCATCTACTTATTTTATGGAGATGTATTTTTTTGGTGTTTTTGCTCTTTAAGAACTGCTTTTAAAACTTAAGTATACGTGTGAGAAATGCAGCAGTGGGTTATACAACAGCACCACCTCCTGGTGTGTACGAACACATTTGTTTATTAGATCATTTGCCCTCCTTAATATTATATCAATAGTAGTATTAACAGTCTAATATTACAATATCAATAGTAGTAGTAATATTATAATATTAATAGTAGTAGTAATAGTATAATATTAACCCTTTCATGCACAGTGGTCACTCCAGTGGACAGTTCTTTTCCAGCTGTTCTCTTGTATATTCATGGATTTTGTTGTTTTAGTTCCATATCAGCCAACACAGTGGACACTAATGCACCATCCCATAATACACTGACATTCAGACCATTACTGTAACTTTGCAGTTCTTGAGAAACCTGATCTGTAGCTACATATTTTAGTGTAAATCAATTGCTAATTGTTATTAGACTGTAATTAACAAGTGTTTTTTTTTGTTTAAGTTGTTGTGTTTTGTTTTTTGCATATTATTTGAGTGAGTGATAACTACTATTATAGTATGTTAAAATGTGAGAAAACATCAAATTAGCGGCAATAAAACAATTTTTTTTCATAGTTTTCACAGTATGACAGTAAATGCATGTTTCTTTGCTTCAAAAATTAAACGCATGGTGTCCAGCTGAGTGGACAATTTTTGTAACTCCATGAAAAATAGGTTCATAAAAAAAATTTCTATCACATTTTTTTCATGCCTAAAGAGGAATAAAAACACTCAGGAAAAAAAATCTTGATTAAGGTTCTCATAATTCATGCATGAAAGGGTTAATAGTAGTAGTAGTATTATAATGTTAATAGTAGTAGTAATAGTGCTGCATGTCAGGACAGTGTGTGACTCATAACAGTGAGCTTTCAAAGCCCAAATATGGATGGAATTTCAGTTTTTTGACAATGTTACAGCAACTAAACATTATTCAAATAAGAAATGACAGGACATTAAACACTACACCACTGACAATCTGTGTGTTTCTGTACCGTATATACTGCATAGACATTTGATGTATCATATATAAAATATATTTTACCCTTTAAGTGCCAAAGTTGCAATATTGCGACAAACAACATAACTGAATTAAAGAGACAGCTTTTGGAAATCTTTATATCAAAATTGAATATTAACAAAATACAAACTGTGCTGCCTAAAGGGTTAATTTCTAAGCCACACAAATAGTGCCTGTAGTGAACACAAATGGCTCATTTCATCAGTCCTTTATTTAAAAAATTGCAAATGTTCATGTCCATCCATTTCAGAAGTGTAATCCAAACCAAACCTTCAGACTTCAACAGTCCATGAACAGTCTGGGTTCAGTCCTCTGTCCAGTTCCTGCTCCAGGTTCAATAAACTGTCTGTTCATATACAAACACAGCTCATTATGGAACCGCTGTCACATACAGGTTTTACCTCCGTATTATTTTTGTCCTTCTGGTGTTTCTGCACATGCTCAGTGGGTACATCTGGTCCATCACTCTGCTGCTGGTTTTACACCTGGACTATTTTGACCCCTAACTGAGTAGTTTTCAGGATCCAAAGAAAGTGAAATTTACTCTAGTAAATGATAAATAAACGACAGGACTGTCGAGAAAAACTTCAGTACAGTTTGAAGGGGTATGTTTTATAAACAGATATATAAAATATGTTTTTTGTTTTTTTATATATGTAGCAGTATTACTGTAATGGGGTACATTAAGTACAGCATGAATGTAAATTCAGTAGAATGGAGGTTTCTAATACTCTGTTTCTGGGTTTTGTGGAGTCCAGCGGGATACTCCCCAGTACTCTAGTACTTCAATACTCCAGCACTCTAGTACTCCAGCACTCTAGTACTGCAGTTCTCTTGCACTCCATCTCTGAATGGTTTAGGACCAAAATCCATCAGTGACCTCCTGACCCAGTATGAACCCACCAGACCCCTCAGGTCACCTGGATCCAGTCTGTTGTCAGTTCCCAGAGTCAGAACCAGACATGGAGAAGCTGCGTTCAGCTTCTATGCTCCACATGTCTGGAACAAACTCCCAGAAAACCTCAGATCAGCTGAAGCACTCAGTTTATTTAAATCCAGGTTAAAGACCCACCTGTTCTCAGCTGCATTTGCATAGAGTTTATATTCTTTTAAGCTTACAGTTTTTATTTGTTTTATCTGTTTTATCTGTTTTATCTATGTACCTACTTTTGTTTTGTTTGTTTTTCTCATGCCTTTACTTTTTATTGCTTCTGCTGTAATGCTTTTAATATTTTATGTAAAGCACTTTGAATTTTCTTGTACATGAAATGTGCTATATAAATAAACCTGCCTTGCCTTCCAGTACTCTAGTACTCCAGTACTCTAGTAGTGCAGTACTCCATCCACACCTCCGTCTGCTCCTTGGAGGCTGACATCTTCCACTCCACTGATGGAGACTTCCACTCCACGTCCATCCAATGTCACTGACTGACTGTAAGTGTCAGAGGAACCCCTCATGTAGACCAGGGGGGTCCAACCCTGGTCCTGGAGGACCCCTGTCCTGCATGTTTCAGACGGATCCTTCTTCCAACACCTGATTCAAATGATCTGTCTATCATCTAGTTCTGCAGAAGACTGATAATGACCGTCAGGTGGACTGGAAGAGGAAACATCTAAAACATGCAGGACAGTGGTTCTCCAGGACCAGGGTTGGACCCCCCTGACGTAAACTACTAATCCTATGTCTGTTCACTGTGACTGGACTAAACCCAGGTCAACCAGATCCATACACTAAACCCATGGGTGACTGTTATCGTCATCCTGATCATATGGAACTCAACTCCACTCATTACCTCCGCCAAGGAGGTTCTGGTTTTGCCAGCGTCTGTCTGTCTGTCTGTCTGTCTGCCTGTCTGCCTGTGTGCAAGATAACTCATAAAGTTATGGACGGATTTGGATGACAATTTCAGAAATGTTGATACTGGCACAAGGAACAAATGATGAAATTTTGGTGGTGATTGCAGGGGGGGGGGCACTGATCTGCTTTGGTGGAGGTCTGCGCTGTCTGAGTGCTTTTCTAGTTTAGAC
This sequence comes from Sphaeramia orbicularis, assembly GCF_902148855.1. Classification (NCBI taxonomy): domain Eukaryota; kingdom Metazoa; phylum Chordata; class Actinopteri; order Kurtiformes; family Apogonidae; genus Sphaeramia; species Sphaeramia orbicularis. The sequence goes on from NC_043972.1 coordinate 59,796,506, forward strand.
TATTTTCTTCAGAAAATCAGTAAATCCAATTCCACAGGTTTCACTGTTTACATCCAAAAGAATGCAGCTGTGCATGCCCGACGGTTTGGAGCATGTGCAGAATTCATAGGGGGTAAAAACTGTACGTGATACCGAACCACTGCCCAACACACAAACAGAAAGTGAAGAACGACTCCAGAGGCACTGCTGAGTTTATGGATGTGCTCCAGATGTCTCCACCTTCCCTCCAACCTCCATAAAAACGGTGGAACTGATGTGGTGTAATCCTGTTGACACACACACACACACACACACACACACGAGTGAGCATGTAACAGTATTACAGTCCACAGTAGGTCCACGTATTGTGACAGTTTGAGTTCGAAGCTTTAATTTATTTTAGATTATTTTGTTATATTGATTTTCAAGGGGTGCCAGCCAGGTCTCTCTCCCGGCATTTCAGATGTAAAGTCAGTTCAGTCTTTTGTATATGCTTGAGTCTTTGTTTTTGGTTATTTAGCTTTTGTCTGTTTGTTGTACCTCAGACTACACAAAGGATGCAAGTCTAAATTAAACAAACACCCTACACATTAAATGACAGGAAAAGAAATCACAGTTAAACCAACTAAAATTCAAAATCATGTATTGTACAATTACTGCAAAAACACACAAATTCACAGTTCAAATTCCCCCCAAAAGTCCACACTAAAAAAAATCCACCAACCAAGGAAAATCAAACTCAAAATTTCCACTTTAGGTTTTTTAACAGTCTTTTAGAAGAAAAAGGAAAAAACAGTTCAGTTCGTTTTAACAAAAAATTCCGCTCCAGGTTTTCCACAGTTTCTCAGAATAAAAAAAAAAAACAATTCAGTTCATCCACAAAATATATATATAAAAAAACAAGTGCACAGTTCCATTTCAGGGCTTTAGAGAAAACAAAAAAAAAAACGATTTTACTCACACCCTGTCTTCACTGCTCTATCAGTTAGTCAGTCTGTTGGTCAGTCAGTCCAGTCCAGTCAGTGTGAAATCTGGTCCGGGTTCTGGCTGCAGGTGGTCTGACTGGCTTCTGCTGCAGTGGATGAATGGATGCGATGAACCAGGAGAACAGAACGGAGATGAATGCAGTTTGGAAGCGATATGGACGATTAAGTGGATGTAGTAGCAGGGTTAAACTGCCGTACTGAGTCGGGTCTATGAGCGGTGGCTCTGACGCTTCCTACACTCTTTGTTCTGTGCCGACACACTGTGAATGCAGATGTGGGGGGTATTTAAAAACTGCCACCACCTGCAAGCGAATGGGGTGACGACGCTGACGTGGTGATGATTTCCGGGGTGGATACGGCAGCTACCAGGCATGTTACGGGGGTGTTGTGTGTATTTGGTGAAACTTAACACAGTTGACACAGTATGTTCTCTGTAGAACTCTCTGGAACAGGAGCGTTAGAGGACAGTTCAGTGTAAACAGTGTCATCAGCTCAGTCCCATCAGCGTCAGTCAGAGGTTGCGCAAGACATTTTTATTGTCCGTCATTTTGACGGACAGGGTTGTAAAAATTCTGTCATAACATATTATTATCCGTCATTTCAAATTTTTATTTTTTAACAATAATGAGATATATTTAGTAGTATTTAATGTTCAAAAACATCTCAGTGATGCAGCAGCTGTAGTTGCTGCTGGCTGATAAACCGCCGTGATATCATGACTGGCTTAATTATATACACCGCTTTTAATTGGTGTGTTATCTGTAGACATTATAAGCTTTCCTTGTGTTTGTTCACACAGTGTCAAATCCCATGCACTGAGGGTCAGGGTTCTGGTTCTGTGAAGCACAGATCTGGGCACAAATTGACAAGCCATCAAATAACACATGAAAGGTAGAAAATGCGTACATATAACACACCAAATGCCATAAGAACTGGCGTATAACTTGCTTGTCTGTCATCCTTCATCGCATCAGTCCCTCTTTTTTCACTGCGTTTATCAATGCCATCACATTTACTGGGCTTTTGAAAATAACTAAGGAGTCTTGGCTGTCTTCACATTTTGCGCTAGCAAAGTAGCCTCTAGTTTTGGCTAAAGTCAGCTAAACAACGATTACCCTCAGTATTTTAGTCTGTCAAAATGACGGACGACTTTCAGAATTTTCCGTCATTTAAAATAAAAATCTGTCAATGACAGAATATTTTCAGTTAACGCGACCTCTGGCGTCAGTGTCACACACGTGGACGTACGCTGGATGAACTCACCTTCGGTCACTTGTTCACGTCGCTCTGCTCACACGCGGCCAGTTGGCGAAGAAAGGTCGACACCCTGTTGTTGATGCCGGACGTCTTCCTCTTCACCAACTCTCCCGTCTTTCGACTCACTCCGGTTCTAGCGCTGCATTTTGTACCTTCCTCTGGGTTTATTCTAACAAAGAACCTGGAAAAATAAAACATTTCATTCCACCATCCACAGTAGGACACACACACACATATGAGTGAGCATGTAACAGTATTAAAGTCCACAGTAGGTCCACGTATTGTGACAGTTTGAGTTCAAAGCTTTAATTTATTTATTTTATATTATTTTGGTATATTGATTTTCAAGGGGTGCCTGCCAGGTCTCTCTCCCAGCATTTCAGATGTAAAGTCAGTTCAGTCTTTTGTATTTGAGTCTTTGTTTTTGATTATTTAGCTTTTGTCTGTTTGTTGTACCTCAAACTACACAAAGGATACAAGTCTAAATTAAACAAACACCCTACACATTAAATGGCATTTTGTATCTTCCTCTGGGTTTATTCTAACAAAGAACCTGGAAAAATAATGCTGTGCTGTTCTGTTGTTTCTGTCTGTGTGTCCTGCTGCTGCTACACCAGTGGTTCCCAACCTTTTTTGGCTCGTCACCCTATTTTAACATCACAAATTTCTGGCAACCCCAGCCATTCAAAACGGAGACTTATTTTTTGCTAAAATTATTATTTTTTTGATCATGTAATAGTTTTCTACACTGTGTTGCAAATAAATGTTAATTTTAGAGGACATTTATGCCCCATTTCCACTATGTGGTATCGGCTCGACTTGACTCGACTTGGCCTTTTTGCATTTCCATTATGAAAAAGGTCCTGGAATCTGGTACCCGGTAATACTTTTTTGGTATCACCTCCGCCAAGGTTCCAGGACTGGGGAACCGATACTAAAAGGTGACGTGTAAACACTGTAGACCAGTGATTGGTCAGTCGTTTCTGTGACCCGCTGTTTTACAAAAACAGATGTGGAAGTTTACAATAAAAATAGCGGTAGGTTAATCCACATGATGACAGCCCAAAAAACTACACCATGGTTTGTCGAGGAGGTTTGGACGTAAAAATTCAGCATGAACTTGACAACACAACACGCAACAAGCGAGTTTATCAGCAACTCTCTGAGCAGACGACATGGAAGTAACGCACCGCATTGCTATGACGACCAGGTACTCCTAAGTCAGTAGTATCCTGTAATGGAAACGGTCTCCAGAAATAGGACCTGGTACCCAAGTCGAATCAAGCCGAGTCAAGCCGGTTCCACGTAGTGGATAATGTCTATTATTGTGGACAGAGGCAGTAAAGCCAGGTGTAGATTACTGCACAAAGGGAGAATTGGATTTTCCTTGGTCAGGATCTGTCCAGTCAGTCCAGCTGTGATTTACAAGGAGGACAATTAATACTGAACAAACAAGAACTGAAACTATGAATTATGAAAGAGCTGCAGCATATGAAACCAACCACAGTGAACATTTGACAGATAAACAGAACCACAGTGCTGCAGTTTCAGACCCACAGTTTGTCATGTCTTTTATATATTTGATTGTGTCTCTCAACTCACCATATATTTGTTTTATTAGTAAGTTTTTATTTTTTATCAATTACTTGAAAATTTTAAGCAACCCCGCTTGAATTCCAGGCGACCCCACATGGGGTCCCGACCCCAAGGTTGAAAATCACTGTGCTACACTGTCCTTCCCCACTTTGGCTTAAATAAACTACGTGTGTGTGTAGGTACCGCTGGATGAACTCCAGTGTTGCACAGGCGGGTTCCTGGTACTCCAAGTTGAAAACATAGAAGCATCCAAAAAACACAGACAAGCAGTCGGCAAAATTCAAGCCCTCGTCCAAAACGTAGGCCACCTTTCCCTCGATGCTGACCATCCACTTTGTAGCTGACAGAAAAGTGTCTCCTGAAACAAATGAGAGACAAAGGTTGCACCGTTAACGGCTGCAGGCAAACGTGTTTTCAAATGCTGTGTGTGGACCCTCAGGTTAAATCTAGCGTAGAACACAATCCACTGGTTTTTGGTTCTTGAACATGATCCACCTCTCATTAGGGGTGTTACAAAATATCTATTCCGCAATATATCACAATGTTTCATTTCACAATACTGTATCGATATTAAAAAGTACTGTATGGATATTTTTAGGTATTTATTCAAATGCAGATATGGTGGAGGTTCATTTGTGTTTTCTTTATTGTTTATATCTTATCTATTATTATTTAACACTGTTTTATTAAATAATGGTTATTTGAATCATCCTAAAAGCACTTTTAACTGTCTGAGAGGAAGATGTTAGTTCCTTTGTTGGGACAAAAATACTGTTCTGATGTTAGTTCTGAACTAATAGAATATGAACATTTGAACAGGATCTGAAACTGTAATGTCTGTAAAACAGAATTTCAGTTTTAACACAGGAAAATTTTGTGATATAGCATTAGATCCTGTTCTGATCAAATAAAAATGTGTTTAGTTTTTGTGCAGATTTCTGGTGTAATTCAATTCTTCCAGGAAATAATTATTTAAAAAAAGAAACAAACAAAAAATTCCCTTTTTAACAGTATCATGATATATCGTGATATATCATATCGGGATCCTAGTATTGTCATTTGTATCGTATCGCCAGATTCTCGCCCGTACACAGCCCTACCTCTCATCCACAAACCTCTGTCAGATGAGAGGCTGCGTCCCGGTGCGTTTGTCCGGCTAGAGTAGGTATTAAATATGTGTTGGATGTTTGTCAAACCGCAGTGAAACATGTCATCTCACCGAGCATGATGAGTCGTGGTGTGGCTGGTAGTGTCATGTCCTTTTGGATGGATGCACTGGTCGCACTGGGCTGGAAAACACAAAAGCACCTGGGCTTAGATCATGTCAGCATTTGACCATAACTGCAAGAACTAGGGAGGCACCATAACTGTGTTTTACAACCGATACTGATACACATAACTTCTGCTTCTAGTAAGTGATACCGATCCCAAACCCCAATAGTTCCCATAGTTCCAGTTGTTTTCTTCTTGTTTCTAGTCAGTGTTAAACTCCATTAATAGTCCAATAAATGCTTCTGCAGAACCTAAAGCCTCTGTCTGCTTCAAATGGAGAACAGACCGAGGGTTTTCAGTTCTGTTTGGTGAATGATTGACCACTGTTTTCACACATTCAGCTCCGTTCAGCTTTGTCTCTTGAATGAGTCCCTATGGAGAGGACAAGGCTGAACGTGGACAACAGCCAATGAACTGCGGGTGGGATTTAGCAGAGGTTAAAGTGGGCATGGCTACAGATGTCCACACCTACTTTGGTGATGCTTGATCACTGTTCTGGGACATTAAGCTATGATTAGCTGTTTGGATGTTCAGCATTTTCGAATGTTCCTGTTCTTCTGCTGCTGTCGGAACAAAACAGACAAAACAACCACTGGATCTGGATCTGGATTTGGGTCTGGATCTGGGTCTGAATCTTCCTCTTGGTCTGGATCTTCCTCTGGGTCTGACTTACAAATAATGGACTGATCCACACCTCTGTTTCTTCTTCTTCTTGGTTTTTATGGTGGTTGCCAAGGCAACAACGTGTACTGGTGAAATGCACCAAATCTAAGCAATTTAGATTTATTATTATGGCCTGTATTTATCTGTGAAAACTTTAATTATCACAATTATCTGAATGACCTCATTTTTGTCAATGTGGGACAGATAATTATGGGTGCCGATAGTTCTTGTGCGTCCATATAAATACTGTTTGAGTTTGTGAAACTCTTTGGGTACTTACATCTGCCAGGATGAACATGGAGTCTTCTTTTTCCAGAAAGTGTTTCATGAGCAGAAGTACTGTGGTGATGTTGCTCTGGTTGAGTCGTGAGGTTGCATCTTCCGTCTCCAAACCCTGCAACAGCGTCTGAATGTCTGCGTTGTGCGTCTGCCTTTGGAAGAACTGAATGATCCTCCGACCCTCGGTGTGAAGAGCGTCTCCGAGGCGTTGGCTGATGTCGATACCTGTGAGAGTTTTGAAATGTGCACACAGCCCCCGTCTGGTGAAGAGGAACGGCCACTGTTCTTGGACGTCAGAGATACTGGGAGGAGGGAACCTGTTGATCATGTGACGTTGATAAATGTACGTCAACCTCATGGACTCGTCAACCTGAGACGTGTCCCCGGCTCTGGGGCCCGCTGACTGAAACGTGGCTAACATGTCTTTCCTCCTGTTTTCTAAGGTGTCAAACGTCTCTCCGTCCGGTAGAACCTGAGGCTGCCAGTTGATGCAGCCGTAACTGTCCACTTGGCTCCGTGCAGTTTTAGCGGCGACGCCTCCATCACCACCTTCTATCACTGTCTTTGGTTTGCGTATTCTGTCACCTGAATTGTTGCGGTTGACATTTTCAATCCTTGTCTTAAACTGATTTGCCAGTGAGTAGTGACATATTCCAGACTGTCCTCCTTCCTCTGTCGTGTCGGCGAAAGTCAACGGATACTGAGACACGATCATTCTTGCGACCTCTACGCACGCCGCCCTGCTGGGGTTGGGCGTGTGCTCCTGCATGGCGTGGACCACAGCTCTCACCATCTGTCTCCGATCGGAAGGGTTCGCCCTCACCCCTCGAGACATGGCCTGTGTGAGCGAAGTGGGAAACTTGTCCCAAGGAATTTCTAAGCGATTGATCCATAAGTTCTTTGCTTTTCTCAAAGAGGCTCCAGGAGGTTTAGACTGTGCAAAAGGATGAAGCATGCGGACGTCTTTCCACGACAGGTCTGAGAAGGAGAGGGGCGTGGTCTCTTCATTTGACAGACAGCCGCTGTCAGCATCCACTCTGCCGCTCACATCTTCAATGACAAACACAAAAACAGACATGTACAGCTTTATACACATGTACACAGCAGATACACTTATAAACTTATAATACACAGACTTATAATAAATGATGTCCACGTGGAAGAGCCACAAACTGCAACGAGTGAATGTTTCTGTACATCAGCTGTTTGGGCCTTGGTTCTTAAAAGAAAGCTCAATAGTTTTGAAGTGGGCAAAGGAATTCTGAGGATGGTCTACATTAGGGATATAAGAAAATATCAGTTCTGCAATATATCGCAATATTTCATTTCACAATACTGTATAGATATTAAAAAGTACCGTATTGATATTTTTAGGTATGTACTCAAATGCAGATATTGTGGAGGTTCATTTTTGTTTTTTTGTTTATATTTTATTTATTATTATTTAACACTCTTATTAAATAATGTTAGTTCCTTTGTTGGTATCGCACAAAAATAATGTTATGATGTTAGTTCTGAACTAATAGAATATGAACATTTGAACAAGATCCTAAACTGTAATGTCTGTAAAACAGAACTTCAGTTTGAACACGGCAACATTTTGGTGATATAACATTAGATCCTGTTCTGATCAAATAAAAATGTGTTTAGTATTCGTGCATATTTCTGGTGTAATAATCATTTTAAAAAAAGGAACAAACACAAAAATTGCCTTTTTAACAGTATCATGATATATTGTGATATATTGTATTGTGATTCTAGTATTGTGATTTGTATCGTATCACTAGATTCTTGCCAATACACAGCCCTAGTCTACATCAGTCTGCTGTAGAGTGTTATCTCGTACATTATCATATGTTGGGATGGGAACCTGGGGGTAGGAGCAAAACCAAGCTCACAAAAAGAATTAATACAGCAAGTAAGATCGTCCAGGACCCCCAGGGACAGCTGGTGGAAATGTACACAACTGAGACCAGGAGGAAAGCCTGGCAGATAGTTCAGCACCCCACACATCCACTACATCAGGAATTTAAGAACCTACCTTCAGGAAGACCATCCAGGTACAAGAAACAGATGTCATACCATCCTCTAAAATCTGACTCATACCATCCTGTAATATCTGACTAAAGAAAAAACAACCTGTTTTCTACAGTATGGTTTGACATGTTCATATAAGGTGCTTAATTTTCCCTGTACAGTGGCATTATGGTCATTTACATATTTATTATTGTTATTATTATTATTATTACATTTCTATTGTACTATTTGATCCATACTTATTTTGTGTCTGAGCCCATGGGCTGAAAGGCTCTGGCTCTGAAGTCTGGTGTAAGAACTTGTTCTATATTTTTATGTTTCTGTGGGGCCAAAGATGAACTTCCACAGTGTGGACAATAAAGGTCTGTATTCTATTAAAGTGATGTATAATTAACAAGGTGCCCTCAGAGTCATACACATAACACAGCAAAAACTAAAGAAACTCCAATTTGACAGTTCTATCACATTAAATTTGTAGTTAATGTTGTGTTAGTGGCATCTTTAATATGTTTGAATGAATCATTTTAAAAACAAGGTTAAAAATGTAATGTTATTTACAGCTATTTGACTGTGAATAAAACAGAGGTATTTTATCAAGTTACAGTTTAGTGCACAGGTGTCAAACATGCGGCCCAGGGGCCAAAACTGGCCCGCCGAAGGGTCCAATCTGGCCCATGGGATGAATCTGTGAAATGCAAAAATTACACTGAAGATATTAACAATCATTTTTAGTTTAGGGGCCAAATTCAGCCCATTTCAATCTTAAACGGGTCAGAACAGTAAAATAATATCATAATAATCTATAAATAATGACAACTCCAAATTTTTCTCTTTGTTTTAGGTAAAAAAGTGTTTAATTACATGAAAAAGTTTACATTTACAAACAGTCCTTGCCTGAACAAATATGAACAATATGAAATGTTTTAAGAGAAGTAAGAGCAATTTTGTTTTTTATAATATTATGTCTGTTATTAAATGTTTTGTGCCTTTGCAGATTGCGGAGGCACAATATTGTTAAAATTGAACTTATTTTTCTAAATAAATCTTAGTTTGTTCATGTTTTTCACATTTTCTTTAAAGGATAGTTTGTAAATGCAAACGTTTTCTTGATGTAATTTTACTTCTTTCAGGGAAACAGTGGTTTTCTACGGACCGTATTTGACATGTTCTGCTGTTGTCTGAGTTGACAGACTGTTTTCACGGAGGCTGTCGTTCAGGTGTATTTCAAGGACATTCCTGTAGAGGTGTGTGATGTTTGTACAGTACATACGTAGCTTTAATGTCACATGACTAAGCACGGGATCTCATCTGCCAAGTCACGCACATGAATAAAACTGTGCAAAAAGTACAACAGTAACCGCAGAGTCCACTTTACTTTCACAGATCCCAACCCTGAGCTGCTGTTCTCTTCAACATGGAACTGACATGTTATAGCGGGAGTCCAGTTTGGAAACTCTGTTATCATTTTACAGACACGTGTATGTGGCTTTGTTTTATGACATGAAACAGGTCACTGAACTCTATGGAGACTGACTTTGACCACATAAATAAATGTACAGATATGGGTACAAAGTGTTTTATTTTCATCAAACCGTCCCCTTTGGCAGTAACATCAGACTGTGGATGAACTAAATGTAGCTGTGTCATGTTCTACTTCACAACAGGTTGGAGAACAGCCTCATTCTGTTCATAAAGAATGTTAGGGTTAGGGTTAGAACTAGGGCTGTGTATCGGCAAGAATCTGGTGATACGATGCAAATCACAGAAGCAGAATCTATCTATCTATCTATGAAAAAGAAACTAAAACAACTCAGACTTGATATGGAAAATGGTCAAACAATGGCCATAAGGTGCCATCTTTAATGCACGTTGTATGTTTGATGTTTACATGTTAATATTTGAATGTTTCTGCCAACAGAAAGTACGTTGTGCCTATTATTTTACTTGTTTTTTTGTTTTTGTTTTTTAAATACAACTTGGTTAAATTATTTCAGTGGGTCTATAAGTATAAATACCGCGATAATAATGATAACCGTGATCATTTTGGTCACAATAATAATAATAATAATAATAATAATAATAATAATAATAATAATAATAATAATAATAATAATAGCTTTATTTATATAGCACCTTTTAAAAACAAAGTTTACAAAGTGCTTTGACAAAAAAGTAAAGGGCACAACAGCAGGATACAAGATGTAAGTAAAACACTAAAACAGAAGCAACATAATAGGAGAGATGTGTACAACAATGCAGAAACATGACACTTCGAATAAATTAAATTAATCGGAATAAAGAGGGCAGGGATAACGTAACATGATGCTGTTAAATCAATGCAAAAATAAAGGCGTGAGATAAAACATCATGTATGAGAATATAAACCAACAATCAAACAGGATAAGATTCAAATTTTTAAAATTTAAAATTTAAAATTAAAAGGGACAAACATCACATAAAAGCAAGTCTATAAAAGTGTGTTTTAAGAAGTGACTTAAAAGATGCCACTGATTCCGCAAGCCTTATCTCCTCGGGCCGGCCGTTCCAAAGTCGAGGGGCCCTGATGGAGAATGCCTGGTCACCCTTAGATTTAAGCCTCGACTTTGGAACAGCCAGGAGCCCTCTGCCCGAGGACCTAAGGCTGCGTGCTGGCTCGTAGGTAACTAACATGTCATCTATATAGCTTGGGGCCAGACCCATTCGGGCTTTAAAAGTAATCAGTAAAATCTTAAAATCAATTCTAAAACACACAGGGAGCCAATGGAGGGATGCCAGGACAGGGGTTATGTGATGTGTGTGATGTGACAATAACCGTGATATGAAATTTTCATATCGTTACATCCCTAGTCACCTGACCCAAACCCAAATGAACTGTTCAACCTGGATCCCTAAGTTAGAAACCAACACCCAACTAAGTCCAAAACACCTTTGGTAAATTTTACAACAGACAAAGTATTTCAGCTGGATTTTTGGAAAATGAACAGGGAGGATTTTTCAGCGAAAATAAAGTTGAACTCTATCGTACGTTTTTGTACTGATATCTACATTTGTATATTTATTTGTTCAAAATAAATCTTCATACTATTCAATTCAAATAGTGTGTAGTACAGTGTATAAACTACAGGAACACACACGTGTCTGTAAAAAATGATTCAACTCAAACATGTTTCCAAACTGTTGACAGACAGTGTAAGATCCTGCCTGAGGTCTACGAATGCTGCTAATGAAACGGGGGCAGCTTCCTCACAGCTGACAAACCTCAACAATTCAGAATTTTCCTCATTACAGCTTCACAGGCAGATTTACCAAACGCATGAGCAAAACCTTGAGCAGTGGGCGGCTGTGGCTGTGCACAGTTCCACCTGCCATTTGTCAAAAACATTTTACTCTTTCATTTTAAAAGGGCACAGATCCCCTTACTGATATAATCTCATTTGATTTGCATCTTAAAAATTGTAGTTACTTTTAACCTTTTCCATTGATTCTATCAATGCTGTAAATCAGGACCGTCAAACTCATTTTGGTTCAGGGGCTAGTTTGCCTAATTTGATCTCAAGCGGGCCAGACCAGTAAAATAATGACTTAATAACCTATAAATAATGACAAATCCAAGTTTTTCTTTTTGTCTTAGTACAAAAAAACTCCAATTACATTATGAAAATATTTACATTTTACAAAAAAGATGTGAATAACCTGAAAAAACAGAAAATCCATTTGAAAAATTTGTGCAATTTTAACAATATTATGCCTTGACTTATTATTTCTACATGTACATTTACACACAATGTTACATAAACATTTGGTAACAGGCAGAATATTATTAAATTTTGGAGTTTGGAACTAAAATTTGAATAATTTCTACAATATTCCATCTGTTATTATGAACACAACTCCAGATCACAGTGGATCCATAAATGCACCAAACATTTACTAACAGGTAGAATATTGTTCAAATTGCACATTTCTGGTTGTTCATCTTTGTTTTTATTTATGTATTTATTTACATTTTATTGTGAAAGAATAGTTTTGTAAATGTAAATATTTTCACAGTGTAATGTTATTTTTTTCACTAAAATTTTTTCCACATAATTTTTCATTTAGAAGATTTGTGGTTGTCATTATTTATGGGTTACTGTGTTGTTATTTTTACTGTAGATCACATTGGTCTGTATGAGGAACCTGAACCAAAAGGATTTGTTCAACCTGGACTGTTCAGGTTCATTTTTGCACTTTCATCCTGCAGGCTGGAATGGAACCTTTGGCGGGGGGGGCCAGATTTGGTCCCCGGGATGCATGTTTGACACCTGTGTAGTAAAGGTTCAGATCCAGCAGTGATACGGGGACCCACATCCTGTTTAATAGTGTCTGTGTTTAAACTCAACAACTGATCTGTTTAATACATGTATGAATAAGTCTGAGTTAGTACTGTCACATGACACATGGTACAACTGACACAAAGAACATTTAAGAGTAAAAATATTTAAAGTTCATAGTGCATTTACATATTTCAGTCCTTTTCAGGTTTCATTTTATATTCATTATATCTTTATATCTTTTTTTGTACGAGTGATACTGTAATTGTGTACACAGTTCCATATAATGCAGTTCTTAAACTAAAAAATGAGCCTATTTGAGACACTTTAACCCTGACGGTGCAGCTTCCTCACAGCTGACAAACGTCAAAAATTCATAATTTTCCTCATTACAACTTCACAGGCAGATTTACTAAACACATGAGTAAAACCTTGAGCTGTGTGTGTGTGTGTTTGTGTTATATTTAATATTTATACTATCATTTTATAGATAGATGTTATTTTTGGGAAAGTGTGGGTAAGAATGGTGGATGTGAGGCATTAAAGAGCTGTGTGTGTATGTGTGTGTGTGTATGTGTGTGTGTGTGTGTGTATGTGTGTGTGCATATGTGTATGTGTGTTTATGTGTGTGTATGTGTGTGTTTATGTGTGTGTGTGTTCAGGTGTATGCGTGTGTATATGTCTGTGTGTGTTTATGTGTGTGTATGTGTCTGTGTGTGTTTATGTGGATGTGTGGATGTGTGTGTGTTGTTGTGCATACTTCCACCTGTAATCTGTTAATACATTTTGCTCATTCTTTGTAAAAGGACACAGATCCTTCATCCTTCATTCACTGCTGTAATTGTTCAGTATTTTTGTTCTGTTTACTCAGTTCCTGTGGCTGTTGGATTATTGTCAGTTATTATCATTAGAATTATCATCATTGTTGTTATTGTCACTATTATCGTTGATATTTTCTTGTGTGAGGGTCTTTTTTCCTTCTCTTTCCCCCTGTTTTTTCATGTCAGGTCCAGCATCTAAATGTGGTTCAACAAAACCCAAAATAAAGACATTAGAGTATGAAGGGGAGCCTCATATACTTTATGACGTTTCCTTGGAAAAGCTCATGTGTTCAGCACAAGGAGCCAGACTACCACTCTATGACGCTGGACAAGACAAAAAACACAAAACCAAAGGTCACAGATCCACTTACTTCTATAACCTCATGTGTCTTTGCATATTAATCAGTCCCTCCAGGAATTTGCGATGTTGCGATCGCAACTATTAACGCAAATTCAACCAATCACCGCAAATTCTGCGCGGCGCTGAAATTTCATCCAATCACTGCGAATTTACCGCAAATTTGACTAATCACCTTCGCCCCCTTTCACCCACCCCTGTCTACATGACATGTACGTCATCACGTTCACTTCCTTGTTGACGGTTGAGAAGATGAAGACGTGCGATTCAAAACACTCACATTTACCGACAAATATCACTGCCAAAGTTTGTGCAAGTCAGTTTCCAGATGTGTTACACAAAAGTGGAAGTCTACTGTTCTGCACTGCCTGCAATACTGTGGTGGAACACCAGTGAAAGTGGCCACTCCACAGACACTTTGCAACCGCAAAACATGCAAAGAGAACGGCTGAAACTGGAAGAGGAAAGACAAGACAAGTCCCAATGACAGAGGCTGTTGGATCCAGAACAACAGCAGGAGCTGAAAGGGTCAAGGTTAGCGCAGATATACTGTAGAAGGCAATAGAAGAGAAGAAGAAAGAACCTGTGGAGGCATGCTTTCCTTTTGTGTATTGTGTGCATGTGTGCGTGAGGGAGTGCGAGCGCAAGTCTGTGTGTGGAGTTAAAAAACGAGCTCACAAACGAAAATAGTCGTTAAACTCGGTGTTAATATTAATGTTTACTCTTATGTGTTAGATAGAAAGCAACCCAAGTTTGGCTGCACTGTGTGCCTGTGTGTGTGTGTGTGTGTGTGTGTGCGCGTGTCTCTCTGTGTGTGTCTGTGTGTGTGCATGTGTGTGTGTGTGTCTCTGTGTGTGCATGTGTGTCTCTGTTTGTATGTGTGTGTGTGTGTGTGTCTGTGTGTGTGTGCATGTAACCCATCTAACCCTAACCACAAATATACTACTATATCATTAAGGAAGCAAAAGTCATGTGTTGTGTTGTATAAATGTGAGATGGGGGTGGGATTTAATCAGTTTTCTTCTTCCCACTCCTTTTTGAGCAGTACAGATTGAATTTATTTTGCTATTACTAGTGTACATGGCAATTGTTATTTTGTCTTGATCATCTTTATTAATGTGTTTGCTTTGATAAAACTAAACATGGAGAATCAGCGTTCAGTTTCTATGCTCCGTATACCTGGAACAAACTGACAGAAAATATCAGGTCTGCTGAGAGTCTGAGTTCTTTTCAGTCCAGGTTAAAGACTCACCTGTTCACTGCTGCCTTTGACTAAAAGGCTTTTTACTTTTTAAATTTTGTACTCTCTTTTGAAACTCTGCACTGCAACTCTTACTTTAATATGTGTGTGTTTTTATATTTGTGGATTTTATGTGTTGTTTTCTTACTTGCTGTTTTTAATCACCTTTTACATGTTTCTTTTAAAATGTTTTAAATGTGTTTCTTTTTCCCTGTCGTTGTATCTCAGTGTCCTGTGTGAAGCACCTTGAATTGCCTTGTTGCTGAAATGTGCAATACAAATAAACTTGCCTTGTCTTGCCTTGATATTAGTTCCTCGTACACAAAAAATGTTTAAATTTTTCTTCTGCTCAAAACAAATAAATGAATGAATGAAAAAAAGCCTGTTTTGTTTAAAATCATTGCTTCCTAGTGCTTTTTAAGGCTAAAAACTCAAAAAAGACTGTTCTAGGTCATTTGCAAATGCCCATGTTCATGTGACTTCAATAAAAGAAGCCTCAAATCATCGCAACTTTCACCGCAATTTTTTGGAAGCTGCCACAAAGCTGCCACAAAATCAGGCATTTTAGGCCGCAATAATAATAAAAAAAAAATCTCACGAAATCCTGGAGGGTCTGGTTAATAGCTGTGGTTACTCAGACTCTTTTCCACCAACGCTGTCGGATGACACTGGGCTGACCTTTTCCTCCAGGCTGCTGCTGACTGCTTTGTGCTGACTCCTGGGGCTGCCTTTCTCTGAGCTCACACATCTCCCATTTTATATCCATCTGTAGATCAGCAGGTTCCTCCTTCACCACAGACGCGTCCCATCTGAGGGCAGGACGTCCTGTTTCCTCTTCGGCGTCCTCTGAATGCCTCCTGGTGCTCAAAGGTTGGTGGGGAAAGGCCTTGTGACTGGTGGAAGTTTGTGGAGGAGTCGTCATCCCCACGCCTGATGAACACAAACATGAGTGATGATGATGCTGATGCTGAAGGTGGACTCCTGTCAGTGTGAGTCACCCATGCAGCAGTGTTGTGCCGAATTCTACTCCCTGCCAAAAACTGCACAAAACCGCACAGCAGCTGCCGAAAACAGCTCCCCCTTCTTAAGTCAGCCATGAAGAGGTCAAAGTGCACCAAATTCACCCTGTCACACCAGAATAGCTCCAAATGTGAGCTGCTACACTCATTTCACTCCTTTGGCTTCACAAGCTTAATCTGATGGGGGATGCAGTTTTCGGCAGTACCTGGTGCCAAATTCTGCTTCCTGTCAAAAACTGCACCCCCAGCTGCAGGTGATGTAGTTTTCCACAGTATCTGTTATATTGTTATATATTTTGTGTGTTGTGTATCTAAGATTTAACTTTAGAAAGTTGTATGTACCTTACAGTTTGCACATTCTTTAATATTAAACAGATAAAAAACATAACTGCAATATTTTACAATATTATTATTTACTTAATTGCTACAAAGCTTTGATGGTGTTAAGAGTAGGGGTGTAAGAAAAAAAATCGGTTCTGCAATATATCGCAATATTTCATTTCACAATACTATATCAATATTAAAAAGTACTGTACTGATATTTTTAGGTATTTATTCAAATGCAGATATGGCGGAGGTTCATTTTTGTTTTTCTTTATTTTTTATATTTTATCTATTATTATTTAACACTGTTTAATTAAATAATGGTTATTTAAAACATCCTAAAATCACTTTTTATTGTCTGAGAGAGGCGCATTTTAGTTATTTTGTTGGAATTGCACAAAAATAAAAAAAAATTTTGTTTATTTATTATTTATTTATTATCATTTAACAGTCTTTTATTAAATAATGTTAGTTCCTTTGTTGGGATTGCACAAAAATAATGTTCTGTTGTTAGTTCTGAACTAACAGAATATGAACATTTGAACAGGATCGTAAACTGTAATGTCTGTAAAACAGAATTTATGTTTTAACAGAGGAAACTGTTGTGATATAGCATTAGATCCTGTTCTGATCAAATAAAAATGTGTTTAGTATTTGTGCAGATTTCTAGTGTAATTCAATTCTTCAAGGAAATAATCATTTTAAAAAAAGAAACAAAAAAATAACCTTTTTAACAGTATCATGATATATCGTGATATATCGTATCATGATCCTAGTATTGTGATTTGTATCGTATCGCCAACTTCTCGCCAGTACACAACCCTGGTTAAGAGGTTGAATAATTCACAATTAATTTCATACCCTACAACACAAGTGTCAAACATGCGGCCTGGGGGCCAAAACCAGTTCCAAAAACTGGCGGGCCGCCAAAGGTTCCAATCCGGCCCGCAGGATGAATTTGCAAAGTGCTGAAGATATTAACAGTCAAGGGCGTTGAACTTCAAAGTAATAGCATAATAACCTAAAAATAACGACTCCAAATATTCTTCTTGGTTTAATATGAAAAAAATAATATGACTCTTTGATTCTCTCTCTTTGATTTATTGCAAAGAACATTAAATTCTGATATCCTTTAATAATAAAATGTCAATAACCTGAATAAATATGAACAACCTGAAATGTCTAAAGAAAAATAAGTGTAATTTTAACAATATTCTGCCTGTTTTGTGCCTTGGTAGCTCTGATCTTTAATGCACATGTAAAAATCATAAGTTGAGGCAGAATATTGATCAGATTTTTCCTCATATTATTTCTTCTCACTTGTTTTTCAGAAATTTCAGTTTTTTCAGGTTATTCACATCTTTTTTGTTTGGATAGTTTGTAAAATGTAAATGTTTCCATAATTTCTTTTTAATTTTGTTTTTATTGGAAAAGGATCAAGATATCTCTGCATTAACATTCATAATTATGATATCTATTAAGTCCTTTTGGTTTTTGTTATTTTATACATACAACAGAATCAAACAAAAAAAAAAAAACAACAAAAAACATGAACTGAGTACTTACAGTTTTGGTACTTCTCACTTAAAAAAAGACAATTACAGTTTTCAAAACCTCTGGGTTCTTTAAACATTACACGTTTATGCAAAAGTAAAACATTCACAAAGAGTAAAGACAGGGAGATTAAAATAAAGGAATTCTTAGAGGAGTGATACAAATTCTGGGTGGCTAGAGGATACAAATTTAATCCATTTGTCCCAAATATGCTAAAATTTACCCCTCTAGATTCTGATAGAGTAAGTCAATTTTTTCATTTTGAAAATTTGCAAAATGGTCTCGTACCAATCTTCTAATGTTGGTGGAGTTGGCTTTAGCCACCTTCTTGTAATAGATTTCTTGCTGACTGCTAAAAGTGCCTGTAATTTTGTATCCTCCCTCCGTTCTAGTACTGAGACATCACCAAAATATAGATTTACAAAGTTATAGGGAACATGAACCTTGAAGACCGATATTAAAGTCCCGTGACTATCCCTCCAGTATTGGTGCATCTTGGGGGCAGTCCCAGAACACATGATAATGATTGGCCTCTTTTGATCCACACTGTCTCCTACACTCAGAAGAACCATCTCTGTATGTTTTCATAATTTCATGTTATTTTTTGCATACACACTCAACAAAAATATAAACGCACCACTTGTTTTTGCTCCCATTTTTCATGAGCTGAACTCAAAGATCTAAAACTTTTTCTGTGTACACACAAGGTTTATTTCTCTCAAATATTGTTCACAAATCTGTCTAAATTTGTGTTAGTGAACACTTCTTCTTTGCTGAGATAATCCATCCACCTCACAGGTGTGGCATATCAGGATGCTGATTAGACAGCAGGATTTTTGCACAGGTGTGCCTTAGGCTGGCCACAATAAAAGGCCACTCCAAAATGTGCAGTTTTATCACACAGCACAATACCACAGATGTCACAAGTTTTGAGGGAATATGCAGTAGTCATGCTGACTTCAGGAATCTCCACCAGAGCTTTTGCCTGTGAATTGAATGTTCATTTCTCTACCATAAGCCATCTCCAAAGCTGTTTCAGAGAATTCATAAAGAAGACTGTGTGAGGAAAATGGTGGTCACACCAAATACTGACTGGTTTTCTGACCCCCCTGGACCACCCAATACAGTAAAAGTGCACATTTTAGAGTGGCCTTTCATTGTGGCCAGCCTAAGTCACACCTGTGCAATAATCCTGCTGTCTAATCAGCATCTGGATCTGCCACACCTGTGAGGTGGATGGATTATCTCAGCAAAGGACAAAGGAGAAGTGTTCACTAACACAGATTTAGACAAATTTATGAACAATATTTGAGAGAAATAGGCATTTTGTGTAGATAGAAAAAGTTTTAGATCTTTGAGTTCAGCTCATGAAAAATGGGAGCAAAAACAAAAGTGGTGCGTTTATATTTTTGTTCAGTGTAAAAAATTTGAAGTTGTCATTATTTATAGGTTATTATGCTATTATTTTTCTGGTCCGGCCCACTGGAGAGCACACTGGGCTGAATGTGGCCCCTGAAAGAACATGAGTTTGACACCCCTGCCCTACAGTCAGAAAGGAGAAAAAGTTGTGACAGGGTGAAAATGTGGTGCACATTGTCCTCTTCATGGCTGACTTTGGAGGGGAGGGGGAGGGGGGGGGGGGGCAGTTTTCGGCAGGGGGTAGAATTGTGCACAACCAGCAGATCCTCCACTTACCCCCATGTACCCTCTGGGCGGATGCTTTGTGTTGCTGGTCTGGGTCGGTTTTCCTCTGCTTATTCAGGGAACACCGGCCGGACTCTTCATCCTCTGCCATCCTACTTTGTATTTCCAGTCGCAGCATCTTTATCTCACTCTCACTTTTCTCCAACTTACACTCCAGCCTCTTTATCTCCCTGTCCCTGTCGGCCACCATCCGCTCGTACTCCTGCTGTTTCCGGTTGTTAGTACGTAATATGAGGTTACTTACAGTGTTTATAGCCGCTCTAATAGCCTGTTCTATGGCTAAAGCCTCATCTTCGGCGTTAGTATTTAAGAGTGAACTATAAGTGTGGAAGCTGTCCTCACTGTGACTCATGTTGACAGTGTGTTTAAGCTAGCAGCTAACAGCTAAGCTACACACAGAACCTCAATAAACCCCGGAATAAAACTATCTGCTGGAGGGTCCGTGAACGCGTCATTCACCGTGCGTTTAGGACAAATGAATAATGTTCGAGCGAGGAAAAAAAAATCACACTTACACCGCTAAATAAATCTAACTCATGCAACTTCCGCTCATGTTTTGTTGCTTTTGTGTCTTTAGCTTGAGACTCTTCTTCGTGCGTGTTTATTTGAGTCTCGTTTCCGGGGCGCATGCGCACTCCTGCCGACAACAACTTTTTTTTTTTTTTTTTTTTTTTAATTGAAATAAAACATTGACAAGCAGATAAATCACGACGATAAAGAGAATAAGTAAAATAATTCAGGATAAAAGAGAGAAAGAAAGAAAAAAAAAATGAAACTAACCCTTTCATGCATAGTGGTCATCACAGTGGACACCTATTCTGCAGCTGTTCTCTTGTATATTCATGGATTTTATCAGAATCAGATTTTATTGCCAAGTAGTTTTTACATTACAAGGAATTTGTCTTGGTTCTGTTGGTGCAAACAGTTAAAAGAAGCAGATATAAAAAAAAAATTAAAATAATAAGAATAAGAATATAGAAAAACAGAAGTGTTTGCCTTCAGAAGTGAATTGAATCATATACATATATACACATGTACACTAACATATGTGCTAGAAACGGTGGTATCCTTTAAGTGACAGAGTGCATAATAAGCAGCTGTGCAATAGTAATGTTCATGATAAGTGTCTCTGAGGGGAGGGGGGAGGTGGTCAGTGGGGGTCAGGGGCTTTGTTGATGAGACCGGCTGCAGAGGGAAAGAAACTGTTTTTGTTCAGTGAGGTTTTGGTCCTGATGGACCGCAGCCTCCTGCCAGAGGGGAGAGGTGAAAAAGTCTGTGTCCGGGGTGGGAGGGATCAGCCACAATTCTCCCTGCTGGCCTCAGGGTCCTGGAGGTGTACAGGTCCAGGAGGGACGGGGGACTGCAGCCAATCACCTTCTCTGCTGAGCCAACGCTACGCTGCAGCCTGCCCTTATCCTGGACAGTGGCTGCAGCGTACCAGATGGTGATGGAGGAGCTGAGGATGGACTCAATGATGGAGGTGTACAAGTGCACCATCATAGTCTTTGGCACGTTGAATTTCCTCAGCTGCCGCAGAAAGTGCATCCTCTGCTGTGCTTTTTTTTTGTGATGGAGCTGATGTTCAGCTCCCACTTGAGGTCCTGAGAGATGACAGTCCTCAGGAAGCAGAAGGACTCCACAATGTCAGCCTGGGAGTTGCACAGGGTGATGGGACAGGCTGGGCTGCCAACACAGTGAACGCTCATGCATCATCCCGTACACTGCAATTCAAAGCATTACTGTAACTGTGCTGTTCTTCATAAACCTGATCTGCACTAACATGTTTGAGTGTAAATTAATTGCTTGTTATTGTTATTAGACTGTAATTAACAGTTTTTTTCCCCATGTTATCTCTATGAAATGAGTAATGACTAAAATGTGAGACAGCACCAGATTAGCTGCATTAAAATGTTTTTTCATAGTTTTCACACAGCATATCAGTAAATATGTTTCTTTGCTTCAAAAATTAAATGCATGCTGTCCAGCTGAGTGGACATTTTTCCAACTCCATCAAAAATAGGTTCATAAAATTTTCTTCAGTTGCATTGTTTTTTTAATGCTTAGAGGAATAAAAACACTCAGGAAAAAAAAAATCTTGATTAAGACTCTCATAATTCATGTATGAATGAGTTAAATTAAATATAGAAAGTACAGATAGGTATAGGTAAATAAGGTACATATTTCGTATAGGGGCTCATTCAAAGAAATAATGTTGTGTATCTTAATACCAGATTTATTTTTCAGAAGTTAAAGAGTTTTGCAGTCTTGTTTTAGTTCATTTTTGTCTGCAGGGACAGTTGGTCATGTTTTCATCCATTTGCATTTGTGAATAAAAAAAAATGTACAGGTAGTAATTATAAAGTTCATCACTTTTGTCCCTTAGTGTGAATCCACAAATAAAGTCCTGTTCTGAGAAAATGGAAATGGACTGAATTATTGTGTTCCAACCATTCATGTCCATCACACCAGAGGGCATTGGTGTAGAACGACTAACGTGGCTCAGATTCTGCACTTTATTTAGCATTAATTTGGTGAAGACAGTCTTCAGATCCACCTCAGACCCACCAAGGGGTTTTCTAACCAGAGTTTCACAGCTTTACACAAAAAAAGAAAGAAACAACTGTCCACTGTAAAGGACATTCCATAAAAATGTAAAAAAAAAAAAAAAAAAAAAAAAAAAAAAAAAAAAAAAAAAAAAGAAAGAAAAGAAACCAAACCAAAAACAAAAAACAAAAAAAACAACCATCCACCGTATAGGACATTCCATAAAAATGTAAAAAAAAAAAAACAAAAAAAAACAAACAAACAAAAAAAACAACTGTCCACCATAAAGGACATTCCATAAAAACGTAAAAAAAAACCAAACACAAAAAACAACTGTCCACCATAAAGGACATTCCATAAAAATGTAAAACAAAACAAAACAAAAAACAACCATCCACCATACAGGACATTCCATAAAAACGTAAAAAAAAACCAAACACAAAAAACAACTGTCCACCATAAAGGACATTCCATAAAAATTAAGGTGTGAAGGCTTGCAAGGGGGGGCATGGGATCACTCCTGGGTGTTTTTTGTTTGTTTTTTTTTCCCCCTTCAGGTTAAAACATGTAGAAGGTGGAACTAATGTTTCAGTGTTGGAGCACCCTGGACTCATTTTAGGGACGTACAACAAACAAATTTGCTGCCATGGTGATCTGTCACTAGATTAAACAAAGAGTTTAGGTTTGGAGAATGGACAAGGATTTGACTGGAAAAGAAAAATGTGCAGTCGTTCTGTTTTTGAACAGTTTGCATTTTAACCCTTTAATGCATGAATTGTGAGAACCTGAGTCAAGATTTATTTTTTGAGTGTTTTTATTCCTCTAGCCATGAAAAAAACAATGTGATTGAGTTTTTTTTTCTATGGAGTTACAAAAATATCCATGCATTTTATTTTTGAAGTAAAGAAACGTGTTTAAAACCAAATATCAGAAAGTGATTTGAAAACAATGAAATAAAAACATTTGTAATGCTGCTAATCTGATGTCTTCTCACATTTTAACATATTCTAATGCTAGTAGTTACTCACTTCATGGGGATAATATGCAAAAAAAACCTTTTTGTCTAACAAACAACAATTGATTTACACTCAAACATGTTTGTGCAGATCAGGTTTATGAAGAACAGCACAATTACAATAATGGTCTGAATGTCAATGTATGAGATGATGCGTAAGTGTCCACTGTGTTGGCTGATATGGAACTAAAACAACAAAACCCATTAATATACAAGAGAACAGCTGGAGAAGAACTGTCCACTGTAGTGACCTATGCATGAAAGGGTTAATGTTCTGAGATGTACAATGGAAACGGGCTCATTGCAGCCACTGATATTATTCAAATGTTCATCTTTGTTACCAAAATTTGTTTGTTGTTCTAAAAAAAAAGTAGTTTTATTGTCATAGTTGTAAGATAATTGCGCATTTCCTATTTTTATTTGGAAAAATGTCTGAGGGAGCAGTCCTGTTGAGTTTTTTTTTATATTGTTGAAGTAAAAATCTAAGTTATTTTTAATTTAAACCAAAATTATTCAAGGAAAAGCTAAAAGTATTGTTACAATATTGATGTTTCTTTCAATAAAACTTATAATTGCACCACTGGTACAATGTCGCTGGGGTTGAGGGGGGCCTGGAGATTTTATGTCCTCCAAAGGGGGGGCGCAACAGAAGATAGGCAGTGTTGGTCAAACTGTGGGGTGAGCCCACTGGGGGGGGGGGGGGGGGTCATGGGATCAGTCCTGGGTGTTCTTTTGTTCTTCAGGTTAGAACATGTATCAGGTGGAACTAAACTTTTAGTCCTGTGAAGATGTGAAGGTACAAGCCCCAGCACAGCAGAAGGTTCTGAGGCTGGATGTGCAGTTGTTTACAGGGTTAGAGGGTTTACACCAGGGTTCTAAAACTCATGTTCTGTCAGGTTCCACATTCAGCCCCATTTGATCTGCAGTGGGTCAGACCAGTAAAATAATAATAGAACAATAACAGAAGGAGGACATAATTAACCAGATAATTATGAAAAATTAGAGAAAAAAACAATAATCAAAATGGATGGATGGATTGTTTGTTGATATTCTGTTGTTTTCTAGGTCTTTTCACTTATTTCTGCTTATTTCACTAAACTGTATTGACATGATCATTATTACATAAATATTTGACGTCTCTAGAACATTCTCCAAAATTGGCCTCATTTTAATAATAAAGGATCAAATCAACAGCACACAGTTCAACTCAGGTCTGCTTTTATTGAATATTTGGATTCACCATTCATCGTCATCTTCTTCTAAATGACTCTGACAGTGAATAAAGTCTTCTCTGCTCTCATATTCATTCATCCTGAGCGGCACATGGAACTTTATATTGATTTAGTTTGGTCTTCGTTTTGATCTACATTTAATAAACCATGATGAGTGAAGAGAAAAGAAGAAAACAATCAAATCCATGAAAAACTCCAAAAAGGTTCAAACAAATTAGATTCAAACTGAGACGTTTCCCAATATTAAAAGTAAAAGATCTCACAACTTATTGTTAGTTCTTCAAAATGATCTTTAGAGGAGGAAGTTTTCCACAGAATCAAAATTGGTTCAACGTTTATGAAAGTCAGATTATGGAGTTTTCAGATGTTACTTCACTGATGTTTCTACTTTTAAGAAACATTTCCGACTTAGTAGTTTTGGAGAAGAAGATGTTTGAATAAATTGTTAATGAAGACAAAAAGTACAAAGACGGTGACAAAGACGGTTATCAAGACGGTTACGAAGACGGTTACGAAAATGGTTACGAAAACGGTGACAAAGATGGTTACAAAGACGGTGAGGAAGACGGTGACAAAGATGGTTACGAAGATGGTTAGGAAGATGGTTATGAAGACGGTTACAAAGATGGTTACGAAGAAGGTTACGAAGATGATTATGAAGATGGTTATGAAGACGGTTACGAAGACAGTTACGAAGATGGTTATGAAAACTGTTACGAAGACGGTTACGAAGACGGTGAGGAAGATGGTAAGGAAGACTGTGAGGAAAACGATTACAAAGATGGTTACAAAGACGGTTACGAAGACAGTTATGAAGATGGTTACGAAAACGGTGAGGAAGATGGTTATGAAGGTGAGGAAGACGATTACGAAGACAGTTACGAAGATGGTGAGAAAGACGGTTATGAAGATAGTTGTGAAGACAGTTATGAAGAAGGTTATGAAGAAGGTTATGAAGACGATTATGAAGACGTTATGAAGAAGGTTATGAAGACGGTTATGAAGACAATTATGAAGATGTTATGAAGACAGTTATGAAGATGGTGAGGAAGACGGTTTTGAAGGCGGTGAAGAAGAAGGTGAGGAAGACAATTATGAAGATAGTGAGGAAGACAGTTATGAAGGTGGTGAGGAAGAAGGTGAGGAAGAAGGTGAGGAAGACAATTATGAAGACAATTATGAAGATGTTATGAAGACAGTTATGAAGATGGTGAGGAAGAAGGTGAGGAAGACGATTATGAAGGCGGTGAGGAAGACGATTATGAAGACGGTGAGGAAGACGATTATGAAGATAGTGAGGAAGACAGTTATGAAGGTGGTGAGGAAGAAGGTGAGGAAGACAATTATGAAGACGATTATGAAGACGTTATGAAGACAGTTATGAAGATGGTGAGGAAGACGGTTTTGAAGGCGGTGAAGAAGAAGGTGAGGAAGACGATTATGAAGGCGGTGAGGAAGACGATTATGAAGACTGTTATGAAGATGGTGAGGAAGATGGTTATGAAGGCGGTGAGGAAGAAGGTGAGGAAGCCGATTATGAAGCCGATTATGAAGGCGGTGAGGAAGAAGGTGACGAAGACGCTACCGAAGATGATGATGAAGACACCGCCGAGGACAATGACAAAGGCGGCGCCTCTACAACAGCTCGTGCCCTATCATCAGATGAGCTAAAAACCATCTAAATCTGAATCAGCGCCGGTCCAAACTCCAGCCGTTTTAACCACGCCCACTTCTGTGATGTTTTTCTGCAGCGAAAAACACCAAATGAAAGTGTATGTTTAGTTAAAAGGGCGGAGGGTGATGTAGCTGGAGTCTGTGGCGACCCAGAAGGCAGTGAACAGAGGCTCAGTGAAGGTGTCGTTAAAGGTGTAGAGGTGGGTGAGGGTGTTGGAGGACACTCTGTAGAAGGACAGCGTCCCCGCAGGCCGGTCCAGGAACACGCCGATGCGACTGATGTCATCAGAAGGAACGGACACATTGTAGCTTACAATGTGAATGCAGGAGTACCACCCACACTTGTGGCCAAAGTACCAGGACTTGGGATCGTAGCCGAGGGAGCCGTCACTTCTGCACACGCTTCTGTAGGCCACACCGACGCCGACGTAGTCACTGCTGCTGTCGCTCCAGTCCATCTCCCAGTAATGGCGCCCGTTAAGCCCCTCCCTGCACATGACCTGCAAGCGTTCTTGAAACCTGTTGGGGTGTTGAGGATACGAATTCCAGCTTCCATACGTCGCTGTCTTGTTCCCATTGGAAAGACGGAGATACGGATGAGCCGTGTTCGGGTCCATGGTGGAGAAACAACAACACAACCTGTTATCAGTGTCCGCAACTGTGACCTCTGACCCCCAACAACAACACAACCTGTTATCAGTGTCCGCAACTGTGACCTCTGACCCCCAACAACACAACCTGTTATCAGTGTCCGCAACTGTGACCTCTGACCCAACAACAACACAATCTGTTATCAGTGTCCACAACTGTGACCTCTGACCCCCAACAACAACACAACCTGTTATCAGTGTCCGCAACTGTGACCTCTGACCCCCAACAACACAACCTGTTATCAGTGTCCACAACTGTGACCTCTGACCCCCAGCAACACAACCTGTTATCAGTGTCCACAACTGTGACCTCTGACCCCCAGCAACACAACCTGTTATCAGTGTCCGCAACTGTGACCTCTGACCCCCAACAACACAACCTGTTATCAGTGTCCACAACTGTGACCTCTGACCCCCAATAACAACACAACCTGTTATCAGTGTCCGCAACTGTGACCTCTGACCCCCAACAACAACACAACCTGTTATCAGTGTCCACAACTGTGACCTCTGACCCCCAACAGCACCCTGACCCCGTTTACATCCACAAAACTGAACAAACCCAAGAAAAATAATGACAAAAGGAACAAAAAAAAACCCAACGAAAATGGAATGAAATAATGAATAAAACGAGCAAAACCAAACGAAAGGTGAATAAAGTAATGAAATAATGAAAACCAAGAAAAATTGAATAAAGTAATGAATAAAATGAGCAAAACTGATCAAAAATTGAATAAAATAACAAAAAAAACCTAACAAAGCTGAACAAAAATTGAATAAAATAATGAATGAAATGAACAAAACCAAACATGAGCTGAAGACAATAACAGAAAGTTTGATTCTACGTCACTACGGTCGTATGAACTCTGATTTGTGGTATTATCGGATTATTATTGATCATGTAAACAGTCTAATCTGATCTGTTTAATCAGATAACAGCAGTAATCTGATTGTATTAAAGCCAATAACAGACTGAAACATCTAAACCAGGTGTCTGTTGGTTCTCGTTTGTCCAGGGCATCGTTTTTCTTCATCGTTTCGTCAAAACATGTTCAAAAGAACTAAAGTAATCCAGTGGAACTGAGAAGAACTACCAAGAAGTCTAAACCAGGGTTTGTTGATTATCCTATTTCTGAAGTGCTTGTAAACGCATCACATCCGATGGTCATAATGATCTGACTCGGATTTTTACGGTCAATATAAACTCATTCAAGTGGTTCTCATTCATCGTTCAGCCGTCCGTCACTTACACCAGATGAAGTCGTTTCTGTCGGTGACCGTCGTCACCTCGGGCGGATCTGGTCTGGTGAAGTCCTCGTTGACCAGGTTTCCTTCTTTGTAGTGGTAGATGGTGGCTCCTTTGTATTTGGGGTTCTTTATGACGGTGATCAGGAACTTGACTCTGCTGATAGATTGCAGCTGTTTCACCAGATCTCTGAACTCTTTGGCTTTTGTCCTGATTGCGCTCCTCACTTCCTGGGACGAGTACCACTGGTTCTGTGACGGCGGACTGGTTTTGGCCGGATCCGCTTTGTGACATTTGAGGTTGTCGGCCATGGTTTGGAGGTAGGGGTCGTCCTGTTGGACTGAGGTGAAGACGAAGCACAGGGCGTGGTCCACATCTGCGGCCACAGCCTCTCGGTCCAATTCCAGGTGATTGGTGGCGATCTTCACGTTGGGTCCATTGATGATACCCTCGCACAACTGCATGACAGTGAGTTCGTTCTCTTTATTTTCCAACCACTTTCTTAAGTTTTCGTTGCTGAATGGGGACTTTTCTCTGTTGTCCAAGAGTTTTTCCACATCGGCCTCATCTTCTAGACCTTCTCGGATGGCGGGAAACTTCTTCTTCATGGTGCCTTGAATGCTCATGGTGTACTCAAGGAATAGTTTTTGGAAACTGCTCAAATTTCTCTCAAGTTGAGGGAATTTCCCGACCACTCTCTCGGCCATCAAGTCGTTGCACCTCATTCTGATTTCCCTCAGACTCTCCAGAGTGTTTTCGGCTTTCAACAGGAGTCCGGGGCATATCTCACCCCTAAGCTTGACAGCTTTTAGGTTGAACATGTCCAGCGGCATCAGCCAGACCTTCAGGGGGACAGAGTTGGACCCGTCGTCTTTCAACAGCTTGGGCAGCTCCACATAGGTCTTCACTGCATCTTCAAAGGTTGCAGGGTTGCTCTCAAGAATGAAGTCACCGTAGAACTTGCAGGACATGTTTTTGGCCAGAGCTTGTTCGTTTTTGTTCAGCTTCATACTGACGTGTCCTTCAATGCTGAAGGATGGGATCTTGTTCACCATTGCTTTCATGCCAACCTCGACTTCCTGAATGCTGCTGGTGTTTAGGTTTTGGCTGTCAAACACAAAGAAGGCATTGGCGCCGTACAGGATGCCGGTGACCACATGAGTCACGGAACCTTTTTCGATGAATCTGTCTTGAAGTTTGCTCATGGCTTTGTCATGGGTCATGGTCAGCTGCTCAAAGCGGGTGGTGGCGTGGTACTGAAGGGTAACTCAACTCTGTTTCTTGGATTGCTTGTGGTCATTCAGAAACTTGGCAGAACCTTCAACTTCGATCAAACCACTCATGAAACTGGCCTTCAGACCGGCTTGAACGTCCAGGCGAGAAGATTTAGACTCGATGGTGTCAGAGGTCATGACTTGATAGCTGCTGCTGTCCTGGGATTTGACAGTCGTGAAGTCTTTGAGAGTTTGTTTGTCCCACAGCGTCAGTCCTGAAGGAAACAGAAGACACAACATCTCAGTACAAGTCCAACTTCGAACTGCTGTGGTTTTCTTCTCCTGGTACAATCTCAAAAAATATCCAGGTTCATTTACATTCATTTACTACTTTAATCAAAAATCGGACCAATGGCCCTGTAACTTACCAGCCAAATTAAAAGCTTTGGGAAATGTATCCAGATGCCATTTATTCTCACCCAGTTCTGTGTATTTATTCTGTTACAGAAATAGTCCATGTTTTGCTCATATTCCAATCAGATCTGTAAAAAAAATCAAATTCCAACTTGATATCATTGATACTTACTGATTTAATCCACTTCCTATCTCTTATAATGGGAGCATTTTTCAAAGTCACACCAAATCCAGAATAAGATCCGGATCGAAATAATTTGAATCCCTTGTGATGACATCATCATACAGAAGCTGTACACCAAGTTTGAAGTCAATCAGAACTGGAGTCTCAGAGAAAAAGACGATTGAAATGTTTTCCCCATAACAGCCCATGTCCATAAGTTCCCGGATCCAGAAGAAGATCCTGATCAGCATGTGGACATTCTGTTTGGGTCATCTCCCCATCAGGGCTGGACTGGAGACATTTACACTGGAGATCATTTAGATTTACTGAGTTATTGCATCCATCCACTTCCTATCTCTTATAATGGGGTAGTTTTTCAAAGTCGCACCAAATCCAGAATCAGATCCGGATCCAAATAATTTCACTAACTTTTGTTGACATCATCATAAAGAAGCTGTATACCAAGTTTGAAGTCAATCGGAATTGTAGTTTCGGGGAAGAAGATGATTGAAATTTTTGTAACGGACGACAGACGGTGCATGACGACACTAGCTTATGGCCTGTCGGCCGGTAAGCTAAAAAACTGAGCTTTTTCCTCAAAATATTATTTACAGTAAATTCATCCACGAATGAAAGATTTTCAATTGTACTGATAGAATACACCTTGTTCTTTCCATAGACATCTGAGCATGCTCAGTTCAAGCCCCGCCCCCTGTGAAATGGGGAGTCAAACACAGAGCAGTGAGTGAGACCGACTCAAAATAAAAATAGACAGTTTGGACTTTTCTTTTTTTTTTTTTCTTCTTTTTTTTTTCCTCAATTTTGTTCCATTTGTGTCTTGTTTTGTTCATGTTACTTATTATTTTGTTGGTTTATTATTCATTTTTGTTCATTTTATTGATCACTTTGGCTGTTTTTGTTCATTTTGTTGCTTATTTTATTCTTTTTTTTTTTTTTTTTTTGACCATGGAACTGCTTTATGGAGTTAAACAGGTGTCAAAAGCAGCTGGACTGATTTATTAAAAAAGAGACAAAAACATAAACTACTAGGACCAAATTCAAATCCTTGTTGCTTATTTTATTATTTTTTTTTTAGTTCATTTTTTGCATATTTTTCAGGTACTTATAAATATATATATATATATATATATATATATATATATATATATATATATATATATATATATATGTATATATATATATATATATATATATATATATATATATATATATATATACGAGGGCTGTTCAATAAGTTCATGGCCTCACCCAGAACAGAACAACACAGACTGATAATTTATATTTTATTTTTCAACATAATCTCCATTTACAGCAATGCACTTGGTCCATCGATGTTCAAGCATCATTATCCCATCACGAAAGAATGTAACATCCTGTATTATAACAACCAGTATTTCTGGGTGAGGCCATGAACTTATTGAACAGCCCTCATATATATATATATATATATATATATATATATATATATATATATATATATATATATATATAAATTTTTGTTAATTTTGTTACTTATTTTTCTACATTTCTTCAATTTTGTTCAGTTTGTGGCTAATTTTTTCCATGTTACTTATTATTTTGTTGGTTTATTATTGATTTTTGTGCAGTTTGTTGCTTATTTTATTATTTTTTGATCGTGGAACTACTTATGGAGTTGAACAGGTGTCAAAAAGCGGACTGATTTACAAAAAAAGAGCTCAAAACTAAAACTATTGGGAACAAATTCAAATCCCTGTTGCTTATTTCATTTTCTTTTAACTTCATTTTTTCATCTTATTTATTATTTTGTAAATGGTTTATTTATTTTTGTTCATGTAGTTGCTTATTTTGTTTATTTTTCTACATTTTGTTTTTTTTATTTTATTATTTTTTCCTCAATTTTATTCGGTTTGAGTCTTATTTTGTTCAAGTTACTTATTTTGTTGGTTTATTATTCATTTTTGGTCATTTTATTGATCACTTTGGCTGTTTTTGTTCATTTTGTTGCTTATTATTATTATTATTATTATTATTATTATTATTATTATTATTATTATTATTATTATTATTATTTTAAACCATGGAACTGCTTTATGGAGTTAAACAGGTGTCAAAAGCAGCTGGACTGATTTATTAAAAAAGAGACAAAACTAAAACTGCTTCGACCAAATTCAAATCCGTGTTGCTGTTTTATTTTCTTTTTACTTCATCTTAGTTCATTTACTGCATATTTTTTCATTTCATTTATTATTTTGTAAATATTTTGTTTGTTTTTGTTCATTTAGTTTGCTTATTTTGTTTATTTTTTTATATTTTGTTTCTTTTTTTACTGTATTATTTTTTCCTCCATTTTGTTCCATTTGTGTCTTGTTTTGTTCATGTTACTTATTATTTTGTTGGTTTATTATTCATTTTTGTTCATTTTATTGATCATTTTGGCTGTTTTTGTTCATTTTGTTGCTTATTTTATTCTTTTTTTTTTTTTTTTTTTTTTTTTTTTTAACCGCAGAACTACTTTCTGGAGTTAAACAGGTGTCAAAAGCAGCTGGACTGATTTATTAAAAAGAGACAAAACTAAAACTACTGGGACCAAATTCAAATCCTTGTTTATTTTCTTATTTTCTTTTTACTTCACTTTTGTATATTTTTTCAAATATTTTGTTTGTTTGTTTGTTTGTTTTTTTCCCTTAGTTGCTTATTTTGTTAATTTTTCTACAGTTTGTTTTTTATTTTATAATTTTTTCATCAATTTTGTTCAGTTTGTGTCTGATTTTGTTCATGTTACTTTTTTTGGCTATTCATTCATTCATTTTCTGAACCCGCTTTATCCTCACTAGGGTCACGGGGGTCGCTTGGAGCCTATCCCAGCTACATAGGGGCGAAGGCGGGGTACACCCTGGACAAGTCGCCAGTTCATCGCAGTCATAAACAGAAGATGGGTGGCGGCGTTCTGGACAAGCGCTCTGGCCCAACGGCGCCGCAGCACCGGACTTAGTTACAGGTCGTAACTACAGGTCGTAGCCATCGTTTTTTTGGCTAATTATTCATTTTTGTTCATTTTGTTGCTTATTTTATTTATTTATTTATTTATTTATTTATTTATTTTGACTGAAGAACTGCTTATGGAGTCAAACAGG
This sequence comes from Sphaeramia orbicularis, assembly GCF_902148855.1. Classification (NCBI taxonomy): domain Eukaryota; kingdom Metazoa; phylum Chordata; class Actinopteri; order Kurtiformes; family Apogonidae; genus Sphaeramia; species Sphaeramia orbicularis. Next base: position 59,829,197 of record NC_043972.1, read on the forward strand.
TGTTGTAGAAGCCAATAACATAAAAACGAACCATAATGTAATAAATTTGCCATTTTTAAAATGTAATAGGCCAATAACCTAATAAAAGTCCTGAACCGACAACGTAATAGCTTTTGGCCACTAACGTAATAATTTATTATGTTATCTGTAGGTTATTAGGTTATTGGCCTGGTGAAAAAAAAAAAATCTTTGCAAATGAAATAACTGAGCCAATAATGCAATAATATATTAATATCACTGTATTTAAGTTTCATTTATTAGAAAGAACTGTGATAAAATCCCCCCCGCTTCCTTACTTCCTTTTGCGTACTCATTTTCACTAAAAACTGACCAATTTAAATAGACAAATACATGGAGAGGGAGAGAGAGAGAGGGAGGGAGGGAGGGGGAGAGAGGGATTTTACCACATCTAATAAATGAAACTTAAATACAGTGATATTCATATATTATTACGTTATTGGCTCAGTTATTACATTTGCAAAAAATATATTTTTTAACAGGCCAAAAATGTAATAATCTACAGATAGCATAACAAATGATTATGTTATTGGCCAAAAGTTATTACGTTATCGGTTCAGGACTTTTATTACATTATTGGCCAGTTATTACGTTATTGGTATGGGGCCATTACTGTAGCAATATTATTTGCAAATGCGTGTGGAGAGTTGAGTGTCCGCATCTCAATCTGTCTGTCTGCAGTCGGATTTACAAATGTGTAAATGAATCTGTAAATGCGCGATGAGATTTATGTGTCTGCACAACAATCTGCAAATGTGTAAAACAACTTGTGTGTGTGTAATCAGATTTGAAAAGTCAAAGTATTTTCACCACAAGACCCAGAAATACAGACAAATCATTGGTTACAAGTCAAGCGGCTTCTCGATTGGCTCTCTTTACACACGTGAATTTTGCTCCACTTCTGCCGTGACAGATCCACAAATGCGCAGCGGGATTTGTCTGTAAAACCAGAGTTCGCGTGCCTGGGCTCAGCTGCCCTGGGCTCAGGCTCACAGGCTCCTTCATTCCGGCTGCGTTCGGCTTTGCTCGTTCTTGTACCTGACGTGAGTTTACGTGAGTTGTGCTTGCAAGGTTCACCAACTGCCACTAAAAATCGAAGAAGAAGATTAATCTTCTTCTTCTTCCTCACAAGGTGGATTCCATGACCCTTTTAAAATGAACAGTGAAAAACATCTTTCACTGTTCATTTTAAAAGGGTTATGGAATCCACCTTGTGAAGAAGAAGAGGAAGATTAATCTTCTTCTTCTTCTTCGATTTTTAGTGGCAGTTGGTGAACCTTGCAAGCACAACTCACGTCTGACTCCGCCCACCAACATGCAAATGGAACATCTGCAAAGTTTCCTGGAATTGTTTGGATGAACAGACCGGGTCAGCACCGACAGGCTCCAGAAACAGGTTCAATCACTCACCTCATGTCATTTGATATTAAACCTGGGAGGTTCATCTTCGTCCTGGGATCGGAGATAAACATTTACACAACCCTGGCCCAGAACCAGATCAGTTCGACCAGTTCAGTGAAACAAATGGAAAGTGTCAGAAAAGTTTAGAGGCAGGAATGCAGTTCACTAGGATCTAAAGTGGGTCAGAACCAGTAACATAACTACATAATAATCCAAATTCTGCTCCTTTTATTGTGAAAAAGTCCAATTATACCCTGAACCATCATGTTGAACCTGTGTAACTTTAATAATACTACATCTGAGTTTATTATTAACAGTGGATCTACAAATACACACAACATTTAATAACAGGCAGAATATTAGTACAATTACACTGATTTATATTAACCCTCCGGTACCCTGTCCACTAAGGCCCTTACTAAGCACCAAGTGTGCCTTTTTGGCACACTTGTGGAATAATGTCAAAAAAATTTTCATACAGTTTGTTTTTAATTCTTTTACACTTTTTTTCTATTTCATCAATTTGAATATAAATAAAAATACCAAATACTCAATAATTATCACTTTTTTTTAATCCTTTAAATGTTGTGTTTGTAATGGAAATAAACCATTTTTTGATGCAAAAAACACACAAAAATATTTTTTTTTTAATATACTACATAAAAAGTGGATCACATATTTGATTTTTTCATCCTGGCATATGTCAATGATTAACTTCAACATTGGTTAATTTACATTATTATTTTTGGCGCTAGGTCAAATGTTAAAAAATACTAACATCTGTCACCAAGTGTGCGTAAAATGCACACCTATAAATCAAACTATTAAATATCATATATTGATTTATTTTTCTGCTCTAATTTGATTTTATTTTTGTAAATCCAGGTCAGCCCTAATCATACAGATCAAATGTTAGAAATAGTGCGTTTTATGCACACTTGGCAGACAGATGCTAGTGTGCACATTTGAGTTGGTGGCCAGAATTTTAAAGATCATGCAAAAATGAACAACTTTTGAATTCTAACCTCATTTAAACTGTGAAAAATAATATGAAGTTTTTTAAAACGAAGTGCAAAGTGTGCCTAAAAGGTACACCCAGATACCGGAGGGTTAAAACATTTCATATTGTTCATATTTGTTCAGGTTATTCACATTTTATTGTGAAAGGATAGTTTGTAAATCCAATCCAAATGTATTTATAAAGCACTTTAAAACATTAAAATCAAATAAAAATAGATAAATAAAACAAGTTAAAATATAAAAACAAAAAAAAAAATTTAAAAAATGTAAATATTTTCCAAAGATCATTTTACTTTTTTCACATTAAACCAAAAACAGAACTTGTACTCCTCATTATTTATCGGTTATTATTATGATAGTATTTGACTTTAGATCCTATTGTTCTGTATGTGGAACCTGGACACTTGGAGACTTTGAACAGGGGGTCAAACATACGGCCCATGGGCCAAATCCAGACCCCCAAAGGGTCCAATTCGGTCCATGGGATAAATGTGGGAAATAAAAACCCTTTTAGTTCAATCGGTTCAGTCTTAGTGGGTCAGATCAGTGAAATTAAGTAGGAAGGGGCAGCAGAAGGTTCTGAGGCTGGATGTGCTGTTGTTTACAGGGTTAGAGGGTTTACACCAGGGTTCTAAAACTCATGTTCTGTCAGGTTCCACATTCAGCCCCATTTGATCTGCAGTGGGTCGGACCAGTAAAATAAGAACACAATAACCGATAAATAATGACAACTGACAATGTTTGTCTTTATTTTAGTGCAAAAAAACCCAATTAAATTATGAAAATACTTACTTTTAGAGACTATCCAAAAAAAAGTGAATAACCTGAAAAAACTGAAATTTCTTCAGTAAAATCAGTGTAATTTTCTCAGTCTTCTTCCTCCACTTCTCATTAGTCCATGTGCATTCTGGATCAGATCTACAAAGACACTAAACACTGAGGAACAGGAAGAAATAAGTTCAAACTGGACTGAATTTAATACAGACATTTCAGGTTGTTCATATTTGTTCAGGTTAGTCACATTTTATTGGTACAGGATAGTTTGTAAATGTTAATGTTTTCATAATTTAATGGTATTTTTTGCACTAAACAAAGACAAACATTTGAAGTTGTTAATTCAAGATTTTTTTTGCTAAATTTAAGATTTTTTTTTAATTAAAGAATTTTTTGGGCTTAAAGTTTTTTTTTTTCTTTTACTTAATTGAAGATTAAAGAAAATTGAAGAAATCGAAGAAAAATCAGTGCAATATTAACAATCTTCTTCCTCCACTTCTCATTAGTCCATGTGCATTCTGGATCAGATCTACAAAGACACTAAACACTGAGGAACAGGAAGAAAAGAGTTCAAACTGGGCTGAATTTTCTTTAGACATTTCAGGTTGTTCATATTTGTTCAGGTTATTCACATTTTATTGGTACAGGAGAGTTTGGAAATGTTAATGTTTTCATAATTTAATGGTATTTTTTGCACTAAAACAAAGACAAAAATTTTGAAGTTGTGAGACTTCATGCTTAACATAAAGTTAGAAAAAATTAGGTGCACCCTAAATAACTCTCAATAAATTTTACAAAATATGGGAATATGTTGCCTGGCCTGGAACCTTCAAAACATTTTCGGTGTTTATATTGTTATTGACCAGTTTTGTTTGTTTGTTTTCTTTCCTCCTTTAACGGTACCAGAATGCACTGTCTTGACTGTCTTTATGCGTATCTTGTTTGTTTTGCCTTTTTTTTTTCCTTGGGTTGTGGTTGTTTATCATGTCTGGTGTCAATCTCTGTATTGTGAATACATTACTTGAAATTATAAATGTTATAGTTGTTGAATGAAAAGTTCTATAAATGTTGAAAAGTTCTATAAATAAAGTTTAAAAAAAAAAAAAAAAATTAAAGTTGTCATTATTTATAGACATAATGTAATTTTTTTTTCACATCAAACCCAGAAGAAAATATGGAGTCATTATTTTTTGCATTTTAATATTATTTTACTTGAGATCATATGGAACCTGAACTAAAATGAGTTCCACAGCCTTGACTGTGGAATTTTTGCACTTTGTAAATTCCTCCCAGGGGTCGGACTGGAACCTTTGGCGGGCCGCATGTTTGAGACCCCTGGTTTAAAGGGTACATTCATCATGGTCAAACAGACTGTAGTAAATAAGTAATAAAAAAACCCAAAAAAAAAAAACAAGGCATTAACTTCCTCAGACCCAGCTGTGGGTTTTCTGTCCACATTTGTGGTCAGGAGTTTCACAACTTTATACAAAAAAAAAGAAAAAGAAAACTGTCCACCACAAAGTACACTGCATACAAATGTAAAAAACTGCATCTGAAAAAACCGTTGCATCATGATGTTTCCAATATAGGCACTTATTTAATTAAAAAAAAAAAAAAAAGCTGGTACTTTGCTGACATGTCCTGGGTCTCAGGAGGTTAAAGGTGCTGGAGACTTTGGTGACCAGTTTTTCATCAGATCTGTCAGACCTCAGTCATATCCTCAGTTTCATGAATCTGTCTGTTATTACTCAGCTGAATCTCTTGCGTGAACACTTTCTTAGTTCCATCCACCAGAAACAAACCATGTGTTTAAAAACGAGCCGGGAGGGAACTCGGGCATCTGAGGAATTTAGTTGTGGCGTGCATTGTGGGAAGTGACGGCTTGTGCAGCCGCCTGACAGCAGCAGCTGGAACAGACACGATCAGAAACGGCAGGAACTCCCTTCCTTCTACACTGTCAGCCCACACTTTGTATTTAGTAAAGTGCTTTAATTACAATGTAATTAAATGATTTCAGTTTTATTCCATTACCATAAAATGTTCAGTATATTCTACTCATTTGTAGACATAGTCCAAAGTACAAGAACAGTTTCGGCTGAATGGATTTAAATCACTCAGTTTTAGTCATGACTACACCTTTTTTTATTTATTTATTTATTTTTTATCTCTGCATTGCATTGTGGGTATTGTTCCTGCTGTTGAAATGTGTTATTTTTACGTGCAGGGGTTCAGTGGGAGTGTGTTAGCTTTGACTGAATGTGTGTATGTCAGTGTTTATTGGCCTTTTTGTGTTTGTTTTTATATTTTTGTACAGCTGCACCATGAGTCAGAGCCAGAGGAAGAACTATGGGTTTACTGTTCATCTACAGCCAGTCCTGCACAGTGGACATCTTTATGCTTTGTCAAATTAAAAGCACTTCCTGTTCTAGTAAATTATATTAAATTATCTTCCTGCCTAATGTCCATCCATGCCACAATATTTGAAGTTTAAGAATTATGTAAAGCAATTTATATTGCAGAAGATTTTAATTTAAATCAACTTGGACTTGAGTCCAATGAACTGATGATATTAAGTCTAATGATTCTACAAAGAAATTGACATTGGAACAAATTTTCAGTTAAATTCACTTGGCATTTAGTGTGTTGTACTTAAAATAGCAATCCATTCAAATCAAGCATTTAAGTTTAATACACTCAAGTGTTCATTACTCATTACTTAAATTTTTTAAGGCAACAGGTTTAGAGTTACATTACTTATAAATTTCGATGTAATCAGTTTCAGTTATTTTTTGGAGTTAAACTAACTTATTGGGGTTTACAGTGTATGCATATTCCTCCTGCTGTTTGTTTCATCCATATAACACCATATGGCAGGGCTCTCAAACTCATTTCAGTTCAGTTCCACATTCAGCCTAATCTGATCTAAAGTGGGCCGCACCAGTAAAATAATATAAATAATAGGATAAGAACTTAGAAATAATGTCAACTCCAACATTTTTTGCTGTTTTTGAGTGAAAAAAGTCAAATTCTCTAATGAAAATGTTTACATCTGAGAACAGCACTTGAACATAACATGAATAAATATGAACCTGAAAATTATTAAGAAAAATCAGTGCAATTTTAACAATATTACGCCGTAGTCTATCGTTTATACATATGCATCACAATGTACAGATCACAGTGGATCTACAAATACACACAACGTTTAGTAAGAGGCCGAATATCGGTACAATTCCACAGACTTCTCTTAAGAAATTTCAGGTTATTCACATTTTTTGCAAAAGGACAGTCTGTAAATGTCAACATTTTTGTGTAATTTTACTTTTTTTTCCACTACAACAAAGAGAAAAAATTGTAGTTTTCATTATTTATAGGTTATAATGATAGTATTTGACTGGTTCTGACCCACTTGAATTGAACTGACCTAAAATAATTCAAACATCCTTGATTGTTCATATAGTCAGTGTAATTTCTACAGTTCACAAATTCATCCCAGGGGCCAAACTGGACCGTTTGGTGGGCCGGTTTTGGCCCCCGGGCCACATGTTTGACATCTGTGCCACATGGTCACGCTGCCGCTGTCAGGTGGCAGCATGAACCTCCGCTTCCCACAGTGCAAGTCGTGACAAAACTTCTCAGATGGCCGAGTTCCCTCCCGGCTCGTTTGTAAACACCTGGTTTGTTTCTGGTGGATGGAACTAAGAAACTGTTCACTGTAACGCAAGAGATTCAGCTGAGTACTGACAGACAGACTGACAGATTCATGAAACTGAGGATATGACTGAGGTCTGACAGAACTGACGAAAAACTGGTCACGAAAGTCTCCAGCACCTTTAAGGTGATATAGTCCCAAAGCTGTTTTCTTGGTGCATTCTATCCTACATACGAGGCGGGGGGGGGGCGGTTCATAGCCTGACTAAGAAGGAGTTCTTCCACAGCAGTGAAACTGTGCATACATTAAATTCAACCTCTCCTGATACTAACTGCACAGTTTCCTTCCAGATAAACCCACACTGGAGAAATAATGTAGGACTTTGAACAGTAGTACTACAGACATTTCATGAAAATGCTTGCTTTTCACCCCTCCCTCGTTCTCCCTCCCCCTCTTGAATTCATCTTCCCAGTTTTGCACAGTTGATAAAGCTGGAGCATCATCCACTATAGCAGGGGTGTCAAACATGTGGCCCGGGGGCCAAATGCAGCCCCCCAAAGGGTCCAGTTCGGCCCCTGGGATGTTTTTGCCAAGTGCAAAAATTCCACAGTCTTGAACTGAATTAAGCAAAAAAAATTTAGCTTGAATTAAGGAAAAAATCTTCAATTAAGTCAAAAAAAAAAAAAAAAATCTTGAATTAAGCCAAAAAAATACTTCAATTAAGTAAAAAAATCTGGAATTAAGCCAAAAAAAATAAATAAATAAAAAAATCTTTAATTAAGTAAAAAAAAAAAAAAAAAAAAAAATCTTCAATTAAGTCAAAAAAAAAAAAAATCTTCAATTAAGTAAAAAAAAAAAAAAAAAAACTTGAATTAAGCCAAAAAAATACTTCAATTAAGTAAAAAAATCTTCAATTAAGCCAAAAAAAAAAAAAAAAAAAAAATCTTTAATTAAGTAAAAAAAATCTTCAATTAAGCCAAAAAAAAAAAATCTTGAATTAAGTTAAAAAAACAATCTGGAATTAAGCAAAACAAAAAACAAAAAACAAAAAAACTTCCATTAAGTACAAAAATCTTGAATTAAGCCAGAAAAGATCTAGAATTAACAACTTTAATTTTTTTCCTTTGTTTTAGTGCAAAAAAATAACATTAAATTCTGAAAATATTTCCATTTCCAAACTCTCCTGTGCCAATAAATTGTGAATAACCTGAACAAATGTGTCCAACCTGAAATGTCTGTATTAAATTCAGTCCAGTTTGAACTCTTTTCTTCCTGTTCCTCAGTGTTTAGTGTCTGTAGATCTGATCCAGAATGCACATGGACTAATGAGAAGTGGAGGAAGAAGACTGTTAAAATTGCACTAATTTTCTTACATTTTTTAAAATTTAAATTTCAGTTTTTTCTTTTTTTCTGGATGGTTTATAAAAGTAAGTATTTTCATAATTTAATGGGTTTTTTGCACTGAAACAAAGACAAAAAGTTGGAGTTGTCATTATTTCTAGGTTATTCTGTTCTTATTTTTCTGGTTCGGCCCACTGCAGATCAAGTTTAGCTGAATATGGAACTGAACTAACATGAGTTTTAGAACCCCTGCCCTACAGTAACCATGTCAGCATGAATGTCCCTGGGGGCTCAGCCCTTTTTCTGCAGATATTTGATCAGACCACGGTGCCACGGATAGCTCACCAAATGTCTCTGGTACTACTGTTCAAAGTCCTAAATTATTTCTCCAGTGTGGGTTTATCTGGAAGGAAACCATGCAGTTAGTATCAGGACAGGTTGAATTTAATGTATGCCCAGTTTCACCGCTGTGGAAGAACTCAGGCTATGAACTTTTCAGCCCCCCCTCGTATATTTCATCATTTCTTTCCTTCTGTCCAAAATCACAGTGGTTGCTGTATTTTTCTAGCTCTCCACCTGCAGACACCCAAATGGATGGTTTTCCTTGGACACTAACACTGGAACCACACCGTTTTCCGTCTGTTTCAGAGTGTAGTAGTCGTCGCAGTAACAGGGAGGGGGCGGGGCGTGGGCGGGGCTGCTGGGTAAACTGCACTCTGGGCTCCTGGTTGAATCCTCGAAGCTACAACCAGAGTCTGCGCTGCTGATGTCCAGGAAATCTTTAGGTGACAAGTCATCCTCAACTTCAACCTCTTCTTCTTCTACTGCGGTGAAGCCCCAGAGGGAGCACGGGAGCTGGGTGTAGGAGGTGTTGACGGGACAGATGACAGGTAAAGGGGGCGGGGCTTCGTGCGTCCCAGGTAAACCCACGTAAGAGCTTGGACATTGGGTGAACACCAGCGGTGTCACCGGGGGGTCCTGGAGGTCCTGCTCCTCCTCCACAGGCGTCTTTGTGATGGCTCTTGGAACGACATCCACGACTTCAGCCATCGAGATGTCATCTGTTTTGTATTTTACTAAGAATTTGCCCTGTGGTGAAATCCATTCCTGTAGATTAAGCAGAAATGTGATTAGTTGGGCTGATAAAGGTGCATGAGTCATTTCCACTGAATGATGTGAAAACCAGTCACTGCTGCAACTTATGCTTACATCTGAACAGTTCTGCAGAAAAGCAAAAACACAGTGACCTTTCCAGCACATCCAGGACCATGAAAACATCTACAGCTCTAATTCAGTACAAGAATAGGCTGTTAGAAAATATCGGTTCTGCAGTATATCGCGATATTTCATTTCACAATACTGTATCGATATCAAAAAGTACTGTATCGATATTTTTAGGTATTTATTCAAATGCAGATGTGGTGGAGGTTCATTTTGTTTTTTGGTTTTCTATATTGTTTATAGTAGTAGTAGCAGTAGCAGTGGTAGTTGTAGTAGTTTTATTTCGAGCACACACTGTAAAAAAAAAAAAAAAAAAAAAAAAAAAAAATTTAAAAAAAGGGTATTATTCCTGCAGCAGGGGTGCCAAAAAAATACTGTTAAATAACAGAAAACAACCATCTCATAAAAATACGGTAATTTTCCAAAATTAAAATACAGGTTTTTGCCCTAACTTTACATGAGATTTTGCTTTTTTTTTTACTTTTTGATTTTTTAATGTTTAATAAAGAATATTTACATGTATGAAAACAATCAAATTACCTATAAACATACATATAAAAATAATTTTCAGTGAGACTCATTTGTACAATTCACTGATAAAAACTGTATTTGGACAGTTTATCAGTGCTTATACATGTTCTACATTCACAAAAATACATTTATTCAATGTTTTTGTTGTGAAACCTCCTGTAATTACACAAGATATTTGTCAATTAACAAACATCTTGTTAAACTTAGAGAACAAATACTTCTTTTACAGTTAATTGTCAGTAATTTTATCTAGTTTTATTTTTTTTTACAGTATTAAACTTTAAATGAACAGTTTAATCTCATAAATAGAAAAGAAATATTTGTGAAATTACGATACATTTGCAAATGTATTTTAACTGTATTTTTCTGTGAAAAAAGAAAAAAATTCTTTTAAAAAATGGAAATTTTATGGTTATTCACAGTTACAGTTTTTTCCTGTTATTTTACATTTGACATGTAAAATCACAGTCTGTTTTTGTCATTTCATTGATATTTTCCTGTATCTTAAAAATACAGAAAAAATCTGTAAAATAAACAGTAAAAATTGTGTTAAATTGCAGATTTATTTTTTACAGTGCATAGAATCATCAGATAACACAGAATCATACAACATGGTCAAATAAATAAATAAATAAAAATTTTTCTGCACTGGAAAAGGAGTGGGCAGAAGTAGAACTTATTGCCTCCCCCCCTTTTTACAAACTAATAATCAAACTCGATCCACTTCCTTTGCTTTGTTAACACACATTTTCCTCTGTATATTTTTACAATAACACAAAACATCCGTACAAACCATTCACATACACTTTTATAGTCACCTAAACAGACAAACAGATTGACATAATCAACTGTTTTTAATATAAACTATAATATTTATATGCACTTTAAATATTTACTCCAAAAACAATGATCAATAAATGTGATAATATCTTCTTATCATGATAATTAATTAACTACAATAATGTCTTATTTTATGCATACTTCTATAGTGTTCTACATTTTATTATTATAGTGGATTTATACATCCTTTTAATATTTTATCTATTATTATTTAACACTGTTTTATTAAATAATGGTTATTTAAAGCATCCTAAAAGCACTTTTTACTGTCTGATAGGCACATTTTAGTTCTTTCGTTGGAACTGCACAAAAGTACTGTTCTGATGTTAGTTCTGAACTAATAGAATCTGAACATTTGAACAGGATCTGAAACTGTAATGTCTGTAAAACAGAATTTCAGTTTGAACACAGGGAAATTTTGTGATATAACATTAGATCCTGTTGGGATCAAATAAAAATGTGTTTAGTATTTGTGCAGATTTCTGGTGTAATTCAATTCTTCCAGGAAATAATCATTTATAAAAAGAAACAAACAAAAATTGCCTTTTTAACAGTATCATGATATATTATGATATATCATATCACGATCCTAGTATTGTGGTTTGTATCATATCACCAGATTCTTGCCCGTACACAGCCCTACTCAAGAATGGACCTGGGTTTATTATTATGGCCTGTAGAGCAAGGTTCTAATAGTTTTGGATTTTTCATTATTGTTTTGTTTTATTTAGTTTTGACTGATTTTTTCTCTAATTCAGTTAGTTTTAATTCATTTTTAGAGCTGGTTTGCTAGTTTTTATTAGTTTTTGTTATTTTATAAATGCTTAGTTTTAGTTTAGTTTTAGTTTTGTTGCATCTCTTCTCTTCTTCTCTATCGTCGTATTCAAATAAATCCCAGACAGGACTCTGCTGCTTTAGTCTCCATGTTTCCAGGTAGAGTGGGGACCAGAAGACGACTGGAAACCACAAGTGATGAACCCTTAAATATCATATGGTGCCAGCAGCTAAAATTGCTCGAGGAAAATAAATCGCTTTCGTATCAATCCGACATTGACAAAGACGAAAACGAAGGGAATTTTATCCATAATTTTTATCTGTTCAGTTAGTTTTGCAAACACACAGTACAGTTTCAGTTAGTTATTGTTTTTTTTTTCTTTTAATTATAGCTTTTATTTATTTCAGTTAACGCAAAAGTTTTTACAATTCTAGTTTTCGTCATTTCGTTAGTTTTCTTTAAAGGTGCAGGAGACGATCGTGATGAATTTTTCATCAAATCTGTCAAACCTCAGTCATGAATCTGTAAGTCTGTCTGTCATTACTCACTTGAATCTCTTGCATTACGATGAACAGTTTCTTAGTGCCATCCATCATAAACAAATCCGTGTGTTTACATTCAGAGCTGGGAGGGAACTCGGGCATCTTCAGAATTTTTTTGTCGCAACGTGCATTGTGGGAAGCTCCCTGAAGTGGCAGCGTGAGCCTTCGTTTCCCACAATGCACGTCATGACAAAAAAATTCTCAGACGCCCGAGTTCCCTCCTGGCTCTGAATGTAAACACACGGATTTGTTTATGGTGGATGGCACTAAGAAACTGTTCACTGTAATGCAAGAGATTCAGGTGAGTAATGACAGACAGACTTACAGATTCATAATACTCAGGCTATGACTGAGGTTTGACAGATCTGATGAAAAATTCGTCCCGAAAGTCTCCCGCACCTTTAACGATCATAACCTTGCTGTAGAGTCTCCACTAAAGCTGCCCAGAACACCTTTTGCTCTTTCTGCTCCTCTTACCTTCAGGTTTCCATCATGTTGCTGAAAGAGCGGCTGGAAGAACGGAGCTGGTGATGGGGTGTAGGCCAGAGCTTGGATCTTCAGTCTGTAGTAGAACAGGACAAACACATCCCAGCAGTCAGTCAGTTACCTCCACAAATACTTCATATCACTTATACGTACAGTATGTGTCTGCATGGGACTGAATATGGACTGGACTGGGTTTAATGGATGAAGGTCATGTGGTCTGATGAGTCCAGACCAAGGTTCTAATAGTTTTGGATTTTTCATTCTAGTTTAGTTTTATTTAGTTTTGACTTTTTTTTCTCTAATTCAGTTAGTTTTAATTCATTTTTAAAGCAGGTTTGCTAGTTTTTATTAGTTTTGATTTTTTTCTAAGTGCTTAGTTTTAGTTTTGTCGTGTCTTTTCTCTTCTTCTCTGACATCGTATTCAAATAAATCCCAGACAGGACTCTGCTGCTTTCTCCCAACTTTAGTCTCCATGTTTCCAGGTAGAGTGGGGACCAGAAGACGACTGGAAACCACAAGTGAACACAAGTGACAGACCAAAAAGTGTCGTATGGTGCTGCTAGCTAAAATTGCTCGAGCGAAATAAATTGCTTTCGTATCAATCCGACATTGACAAAGACGAAAACGAAGGGAATTTTATCCATAATTTTTATTCGTTTTAGTCAGTTTTGTAAACACACAATACAGTTTCACTTAGTTATCATTTTTTTCTTTTAATTATAGTTTTTATTTATTTCAGTTAACAAAAATGTTTTTACAATTCTAGTTTTCGTCATTTCGTTAGTTTTCATTAACAAAAATAACCTTGGTCCAGACTGACCCTGGTCCAGAGTTGGATGAACTCATGACCCATCAGGCCTATAGTGCCTCCAGTCCAGTCCAGTCCAGTCCTGTGGGTCAGTGTTCTGGGGTGGGTTCAGTTGGTTCGGGTCTGGGTTCAGTGAAGTCATCAGTTCATTAACTTGTAAAGACCCAGTGGCAGCTCCCAAATGATGTTTTTTTTCTTCTATTTTAAACCTTTCTTTGGTCATTTCTTTTTTATTTATTTCACCTTTATTTAACCAGGTACAAGAGTTGAGAACTGATTATCATTTTCAAACCATTTATTCTAATATAGTGCTCTGTGTTACATTTGTCGTATAAATTCTCTATTTCCTTATATTTAATTGACTGATCATGCAGATGTTCATTCCAGCTCAGATTACAGTTGATGGTTCTTCTATAAAAACAGATCCAACTGAATAAACAGTGTGTTTTTCAGTCCAGTCTGTCATTAACTGAACATAAACCAGTGTGTCCATCCACTGGCACTGATCCAACTGCATGGGTTTGACTGGAGAAGCAATGTTGGAGAAGATGACGGTGTTTCCACGGTAACTACAGAGCCTCTGAACGTCCAAATATGGTCATATCTGATGAACATGAAAAGATGACGAACTGTATTTGACACCAAATGTTGACATGGATTGAAAGGATTAATGGATCAACAGGAATTAAACAGTTTAGATCAGTAGATGGTTCTGGTCTTTATGGGTTAAATGAGTCCAGACCTGAACTGACAGTCTTTTTGGATGTTGGATGTTGGATTTTACACTGTAAAAACAAACCTTTAGAATCTCCTCAATAAAAGTGAGGTAACAATTTGCATTCATTTTGTTTGAGTAGATTTTACCCCATATTTGGAATAAAATGTAACTAAATTTAACAGCTATAACACACTAAAATAAATGAAGTAAACACCATCAATTACACAACAAATTACTCATTAAAAGTGAGTAATATAAACTGTTAATTATTAAAAGAAATATGTTCATCTATTTAATTATTAGTAATAAATCATCAGTGTTACTAATGAACCATTACTTATTAAGAAAAGGCTAATTTGACCAAATCAAAGTACTCATAATAGGTTCAGACTCTGAGGCCTATAAGACTGACAAACACAGGAAGTGTTCATCACTGAACCTCTATCCCTAGCAAATATGTTGGATCAGAACTGATCATTTCACTTTGGAACTGTATTTATACCACCCCTGTTTAAAACACCATTACAGAGGGTCATGAAACAAAAGAGCAACTTAAGCTCATGGTGCAAGAAAATGTAACTCAATAGAAATATTCATTCAACAAAAAAACTAACAGAAAGTGTCAAACACACCATAACTGAGCTGTATAAAAAGAACACCACTTCTGATCAACTCAGAACACGGTAAAACACATCAAAACTATCTACACTAGTTTGTCCCAATGCATGCTGGGAAACTCCCTCCAGCTGCTCCTCCAACACGTCACAATATTATGGGGTAGATTTTATTATATTATTTTAAGTAGCAATTGTTACTGTTAACAAATAGGCAGAGTTGAACCGGTCATTATAGATTTTATTGGCAATTATTACTGTTGATTAAAATGGACCTGATGTCCATAGTTTGTATTTACCAACCCCTGAAATCCTTTTTTACAGTGTACATAATGGTCTGACTTTGTCATCAATACATGATCTTAGCAAAAAAAAAAAAAAAAAAAAAGCAAATATTGACAGGAATAACTGTTGTGACATGAAATGTGCCTTTGTATAAGCATTATGGGGCATAACTGATGCCAAAGAAAGTGTTTCAATCCAGACTGTGTGACTTTAATGGGTGAATTATTTCATGAATCTGACTGTTGCCCAACAGGATGTAAACAGACAGAACAGTAGTGTTACCTAGTAGTGGGACAGTAGAACACCATCAGCAGGACTCCAACCACCACCAACACTGGGCCCAGACACTGAGATACAATGACTAATGGGTTTTTCTGTTCTGAGAAAGAAATAATACACAAGCATGAGTCAAACTACTGAAATGTCACAGTCTACTGATGCCTGATAATCTGTGACTCATTCATCTACATTCGAGTTCTTCTATGAAACTGGTCCTAAAACAGGGCAGAGGGGCTAAACATTTAAACCAGATGTAGATTAATGTTCTGAAGCAGGTTTGGAAGCACTTTGGGTCTATTTAAAAAAGAAAGATTTACTGAGATAAGAGAAACTATTTTTCAGATAAAACACATTTTTAGATTATTTCCAGACAAAAATCTGCATGTAACAGGGTCAAAAGGACACAAAAATTACACACTACTATCTTTTTTAATATCTTTTTATTCTCTCACAGATACATTTTAGGAACTGAAGTAAATATTCAAGGCAGAGTGTTTGACAAAAGTGACCGTTGTTGTAAAATCACTGTAGATTTTTTTGTTTTTTTTCCTAAATTGTCTTGTCCAGCATTATACCAGCAGAATGGTAGTCTGGTTCCTTTTGGTGCTGAACAAATTTGCTTTGCCAAGGGAAACTTTATAAAGTATATGAAGCTCCCCTTGATAAGTGTTGTTGAACCACATTTCAATGCTGGACCTGACATGGGGGGCGGGGGGGGGGGTCAAGAAAGAAGAAGGTGGCAAAGACCCTCACAAGAAAGTATCAACAATACCAACAATAACAACCACGGTGATAATTATAATGGTAACAATAACTACAACCAGATCACTGTTGATTTCTTAGTGTTTAAATGTTCCGGTTATGTATGTAACACCAGTGGACACGATGGGTTCCACACCAAACCTGGAATGAGTCTGAGACTGATGACAAACCCACATGTGTGGATTAGAAACACCACTAGGATCCACACATTGAACACAGTGTCACTATTTAGAGTCTATAGAAGAGCATTTATACACGTTTACACATCTAATGCACCAACACCTAGGGAGATTTAATGTCCATATTTGGGCCCTATTTTTGGACCCAATACTTACCTCCGCCAAAGAGGTTATGTTTTTGCAGGCGTTGGTTTATCTGTCTGTCTGTCCGTGTGCAAGATAACTCAAAAAGTTATGGACGGATTTGGATGAAAATTTCAGGAAATGTTGACACTGACACAAGGAAGAAATGATTAAATTTTGGTGGTGATCAGAGGGCACTGATCTGCCTTGGCGGAGGTCTGCGCTCTACGAGTGCTTTTCTAGTTGATTATAAATTCATTAATTATGGGATGGATCAGAGTAAGAGGATAATTTTTGTGCATTTATCTGAAGTCATCATTAGGTCCATCCTGGGGGTAAATACGTCTACATTTACCTTTTATTATTGGGTCTAAACAGATGGAAAAGTGACAGATACTAAAACTAGAAAAGCACTCGTAGGGCGCAGACCTCCGCCAAGGCAGATCAGTGCCCCCCCCCCAGTCACCTCCAAACTTTAATCATTTGTTCCTTGTGCCAGTATAAACATTTCCTGAAATTTTCATCCAAATCCGTCCATAACTTTTTGAGTTATCTTGCACACAGACAGACAAACAGACAAACAAGCCAACACCGGCAAAAACAGAACCTCCTTGGTGGAGGTAATAAACCCAGTTTCATAGAAGCGCCCATATATGGACCTAAACGGAAGGATGTTTATAGACGGAGTAACTTCACTCCAAAAGTATCACTCATCCTTCCTGCACAACACACGACTACAAACCAGACGGCAGTCACATTTGGTATGGACATTCAGAGCTGCTGTGACATTCATTCATTCATCTTCTGAAGCTGCTTTATCCTCACTAGGGTCGCGGGGGCGGAGCCTACCCCAGCTACCTATGGGTGAAGGCGGGGTTTCACCATCATCGCAGGGCCGACATATAGAGACGAACAACCGACCACTGTCTCAATCACACCTATGGGTGATTTAGATTAAACCAATGAACCTATCAGTGCATGTGTTTGGATGGTGGGAGGGGCCAGAGAACCCGGAGAGAACCCACACAGACACTGGAGAACATTCTGAGTCCACACAGAAAGAACCCTGGTTGGAATAGAAGCAATCCAGGACCTTCTAGATATGAGGTGACAGTGCTGACCACTGCAGTGGTAAGGTAAGGTAAGGTAAGGTAAGGTAAGGTAAAGTAAGATAAGATAAGATAAGATAAGATAAGATAAGATAAGATAAGATAAGATAAGATAAGATAAGATAAGATAAGATATGGTATGGTATGGTATGGTAAAACAAGGTATGGTGAGATAAGGTAAGGAAAGATAAGGTAAGGTAAGGTAACATAAGATAAGGTAAAATAAGATAAGATAAAACATGCTTTATTGTCCTTGGCAGAGGGTCTTTAACTTCACACAGAGAACACAGTTCAAACAGCTGACATGTGAGTGCAGACCCATAATAATCCAGACCACTGCAGACCCATAATAATCCAGACCAGTGCAGACCCATAATAATCCAGACCACTGCAGACCCATAATAATCCAGACCAGTGCAGACCCATAATAATCCAGACCAGTGCAGACCCATAATAATCCAGACCACTGCAGACCCATAATAATCCAGACCAGTGCAGACAAAAAATTATCCACTATAAGAAAAAAAAGAGAACAGTCCAAAAAATTATCCACAATAAGAAAAAAAAAAAAATCATCCACCTTTTCAGTTAAGGGAGCGCTGTTTACCCAAAAGGTCTCTTGCTTTAAAATTAAGGCCACCAGAAAAAATAAAAGCAAAGGCTGAAAAGTTTTAAGTCCTTCAGCTAATGTGGCTAATGCTAAGGAAGTAACCCACCGGAAGTGGAGTTCGTTGCTCTAAAAATATAGTTATTTAAAAAGTAGTGGTTAATTTTTTGGGCTGTTGTCTTTTTTTTCTTATAGCGGATAAATTTTGGGCTGTTCTCTTCTTTTTTCTTGTAGTGGATAATTTTTTGGACTGTTCTCTTTTGAAACATGGGACAGGAAACAGCACCAGTAGATGTTGAACAGACAAAAGCCGTTACCTTTTCTTGCCTCAGTTTTCCAACAGGTTTGTTCACTCCATTTGCCCCAAATGCTGGAATAATCTGAATTCAAAGGCTTCGATTGGACTTTGATGCAATGTGTGGCATCAGGTTGAAGTTGAGATTCTTCAATCAGATAAAATGATTCGGCCATTTTGAGGATCTGCAGGAGGTTCAAAGGGTCCAACAGTTAGTATTATACTCCAATTTGGAGTAGAACGTTACAGTGTGGTCATGAAACAGCGGAACTTACTTTGGGTTTGTGGTCTTCAGATGTACGAAGGTAGAGTTGGTAGTCCAGCTTATGGTTGAAGAATTCGTGTCCTTCGTACGCACCTTCCCAGGTGACATTGTAACCCTGAGGTGTGTGTTGGACCACAGGAGCACGTGGAGGTTTGGTCTGGACTGAAGCAGGGTTATTATCGTCAATGAAAACTTACCAAATGACCAGCACTGGAATTGTAAAAACATTTTCTTTAACTGAAATAAATAAAAACTATAATTAAAAGAAACAAGTGTTCAGAGAACGCAAACCTCCACCAAGCACCCCAAATAGTGTGCATTTATGGGTCGACTATTTCTTTTTAAACTATGAATGTGCAAAACAAATTTCATAATGATATTTCACGAATTGCATTTTTTAGGATTTTTTGAAAATGGTGCAGAAAAAATAACAAAAGTCAACAGAGCGTAACGGAAGAGAAATGGAGCGGAACAATATTTCATACAAAGTTGAAGCTTGGTACCAGTCATGTGTATGTCAAATTAGATTAAATTCCAATCAATATTTGTTGAGTTATAATGAAATGTTCTGGTAAATGGTAATGTGTGGTAAATGGGATTTTCAGTGTTAAATATAAATGTCCACAGAGTCCACATTCCACAGTGGATATGGACATTTTGTGCCAGATACAAGATATTGTTATAAGTTACGGGTGGATCAAATTGGAGGCTAATCAGAGTCGTTTTGAATTTTTTATGAATTTTCGAAAATTGCTCAATGATGAGAGATAGGAAAATTGTAGATTTTGTGACCTTGCTGTGACCTTAAACTAACAAACAAACAAACAAACAAACAAAACCACAAAGCAAAGTGATCACAATACCTCCTGGCGAAAGTAAAAAACGATAACTAACTGAAACTGTATTGTGTGCTTACAAAACTAACTAAAATGTATAAAGATGATGGATAAAATTCCCTTCGTTTTCATCTTTGTCAATGTCGGATTGATAGGAAATCGATTTATTTCCCTCAAACCATTTTAGCTGCTGGCACCATATGATATTTAATGGTCCATCACTTGTGTTCACTTGTGGTTT
Source organism: Sphaeramia orbicularis (assembly GCF_902148855.1). Taxonomy (NCBI): domain Eukaryota; kingdom Metazoa; phylum Chordata; class Actinopteri; order Kurtiformes; family Apogonidae; genus Sphaeramia; species Sphaeramia orbicularis. The sequence continues at coordinate 59,848,919 of NC_043972.1, forward strand.
CCAGTCGTCTTCTGGTCCCCACTCTACCTGGAAACATGGAGACTAAAGTTGGGAGAAAGCAGAAGAGTCCTGTCTGGGATTTATTTAAATTTAAACTGAAACTAAGCATTTAGAAAATAAAGAAAATTACTAAAAACTAGCAAACCTGCTCTAAAAACAAATTAAAACTAACTGAATTAGAGAAAAAAAAAAGTCAAATAAGACAAATAAAGATGCTGTTTTAATAGATCAATGTTCAAATGTCGAACAAAGCAACTCAAACGATCGTTAGTCTGTGGAGAAAGAGTTCTGAAGTCGAACCATATGCACTAGTGCTGGGCAGCGATTAAAATTTTTAATCGCAATTAATCGCATGGAGTTCTGCAATTAATTACGATTAATCGCATAGTTATATGGGGGGGGGGGGGTGCCAGCATCAACAGCATGTATTTCCTTTCAGTGATATTTCAGACTGCAGTACTCCACTGGTAAAAATAATTGCACATGTCAGTGCTTCCAAACACCTGTGTCCTTCTCCCCCCCACCATCTGAAGACATTTAAAATGAAAATGTCCATGGAACAGACCGCTACTTTTCTCCATGTTTATGTCCACACATGTTTATTTCTGGTTGTGAGTGATTGACAGGAGTCTTAGTCCCACTAATCAGTACTAATACTAATAAGAACAATAATATGTGATGTTCAGTTGTTCAAAGTAAACAAAGGGGGCCCTCTAGTGGTCACAATAAGTTGCACTAATGTATGTTTTGTCCTTTCAGTGTACCTGTAGCTAGTTCGGACATAAGAAGGAACTAACAGACACGTTTCTTTCACTCTGTTTGTATGGCCCCAAAAACGTTTGCCTGTGAGTATTTTCTGTTCAGTTATTGTCAGAATGAATAGTATCAAATATCTCTGATGTGAACCTTTGTTGCTGGATAAAAAGACGTTGTAAATCTTAAATTAATCTGTAAATGCTAATCGTTAGCGTGTCTATGGATTTTCCCATTCAAGTTAGCATCGAGCTAGCGATGTTTTTCCCATTCATTTAAATGCATAATGCCATGTAAATGTACTAAGACAGTGAACAGGACTCAGACATTTTTTGTTTGTATGTTGCAGTTTTACAGTGAGTCTACAGGAACAGATTTGGACAGAAGTTTTCGGCATCTGGCTTTTCTTGTTAAACCTGTTGTCTATCTGCTGAGCTAATCGCTACACGCACACAAGCAGAAGAATAGGAGTTAGAATAAAACAGCATTAATGGGAGATATAAAAAAATTGTTGGCGTTATTTAATGAATGCGTTAACGCGGTAATAACTCGTTAACTTGCCCAGCCCTAATATGCACGCAAATAAATATTTAGAATTAGTAGACTTCAGAGCACAGTACTGATCCAAAGGCAGCTTCTGAAATGTCTTTAAATCAGGGGTCTCAAACATGCATCCTGAGGGCCAAATGCGTCCCCCCCCAAAGGTTCCAATCCGACCCCTGGGATGAATTTGCAAAGTGCTAAAATTCCACAGTCCAGGCTGTGGAACTCATTGTAGTGTTGGTTCCACATACAGACCAATATGATCTCCAGTCAAATAATAACAGCAGAAGAACCCACAAAAAAGAATGACTGCAGATTTTCTTCTCGGTTTGATGTAAAAAAAAAAAAAAAAAAAAAAAAAAAAAAAATTACATTATGTCTATAAATAATGACAACTTCAAATATTTGTCTTTGTTTTAGTGCAAAAAATGACATTAAATTATGAAAATACTAACATTTACAAACTATCCTATACCAATAAAATGTGAATAACCTGAACAAATATGAACAGCCTGAAATGTCTAAAGAAAATTCAGTCCAGTTTGAACTCTTTTCTTCCTGTTCCTCAGTGTTTAGTGTCTTTGTAGATCTGATCCAGAATGCACATGGACTAATGAGAAGTGGAGGCAGAATATTGTTAATATTGCACTCATTTTTCTTAAGAAACTTCAGTTTTTTTCTGGTTATTCCCATCTTTTTAGTTTGGATAGTTTATAAAAGTAAGTATTTCCATAATTTAACCCTTTCATGTATACTGGTCACTACAGTGGACAGCTATTCTACAGCTCTTCTCTTGTATATTCATGGATTTTATTGTGTTGGTTTTGTTGTTGTTGTTTTTTACATGTCTTTATTAAAGTTTTAACACATTCCATATCTTTTCTGACATGAATTGGTAACAGTGTGTAGATCACCCCTGAGCATAAACCCCCAGAATCACAAGCCCCCCCCCCATAGTTTTCACACAATTTATCAGTACATGCATGTTTCTTTGCTTCAAAAATTAAATGCGTGGTGTCCAGCTGCCGATGCTGATTATTAATTTTTTTTTTTTTTCACTTGTTACTTTTTTTTTTTTTACTTTTTGTTTATTTATTTATTTATTTATTTATTATTTTTATTTTTTTAAGAAGACATTTTTGAATCACATTGTTTTTTCATGCCTAAAGACGAATACAAACACTCAGGAAAAAATCTTGATTAAGGTTCTCATAATTCATGCATGAAAGGGTTAATGTTTTTTTTGCACTAAAGCAAAGACAAAAATTTGCAGTTGTCATTATTTATAGGTTATTCTGTTATTATTTTATTGGTCTGGCCCACTGGAGATCAAATCAGGCTGAATGTGGAACCTGAAAGAAAATGAGTTTGAGAGCCCTGGTTAAATGCTGTGACTTCTTGTCATTCATGGGTCAGGGTTGGAATCGGGGTCGTGTCAGAGTCCATGTGTGCAGACTCAGTAGCTCGGTCCCAGCTGTCAGACCTGCTCTTCTGTCACACTTACCTTTTTCTGACGGTATAAAACTGTGGGTTCGAAGGATCTGACTGGACTCATCCACCAGCTGGATCCTGAACTCAGCTTCAGTGGAGAAACACAGCGGTTGGATGGTGGCCACGCAGCTGAAACAGGTGTTCTCCGTCTTCAGTCCACATGTGGCCGGAGGGCAGTCGCTTCAGAAAAACCAGAAGGAGCGTGAGGACGTGACAGAAGCACAAACATGGACCCACCACAGCAGCGTCACGGTCCAGGACCCCCTTTACCTGTCAGTGGACGTGAGCTCCTTGAACTTCAGTATGCAGTTGTTCGGTTCCAAAGGAGACCCAGTGACGTTCAGGACACATTTAATCTCATGCCAATAATCGGTCCAACAGTCGAAGCCGTCATCTGTGGAGAAGGACACACAGCTCAGGTTCCCATCATGCATTTCATGTCCTTTCTGACATTTCTGAGTCTACGTTCAGACTGCAGCCAAATGGGGTCCTAAATCTGACCCGGACCACTTTCATATGTGGTCCTAACCACTTTCATATGTGGTCCTAAATCTGACCCGGACCACTTTCATATGTGGTCCTAACCACTTTCATATGTGGTCCTAAATCTGACCCGGACCACTTTCATATGTGGTCCTAACCACTTTCAAATGCGGTCCTAAATCTGACCCGGACCACTTTCATATGCGGTCCTAAATCTGACCCAGACCACTTTCATATGCGGTCCTAAATCTGACCTGGACCACTTTCACATGCGGTCCTAAATCTGACCCGGACCACTTTCACATGTGGTCCTAAATCTGATCCAGATCTGATCTTTTCCAATGTGACTTCAGTCTGAACGTCCAGGTCGCATTTATCCAACCTTTACGTCATTGAAATGCGATAAATGTCCCAGTTGTTGGTCGGAGCGGAGGAAGACCATATTTCCTTCTGTAAACACAGTGTGTGTCTGTGTGGTCTGGTATTCCATCAGGACCTCTTTAGTGCACGTGGGTCACTTCAGGACCTCTTTCATGCATGTGGGTCACTTCAGGACCTCTTTAGTGCACGTGGGTCACTTCAGGACCTCTTTCATGCGTGTGGGTCACTTCAGGACCTCTTTAGTGCATGTGGGTCACTTCAGGGTCACATTCAGTTCAGACTCAAAACTGATAGAAGTCGCATTTAATGTGGAATATGAACGAGCACACACACAAAAAAATCAGATTTCACCCAAAAATCCAAACAGTGCATCAGAGCTGCTGTGGGCGGAGCCTCAGAGTTTCCAGTGGGTGACTCTTGGACTGTTCTGTCTGTGAATCCTCATTTGTGCAGGTTCATCCTCAGGTTCAGTTCAAAGCTCAGGGACTGAGTTTTTGTTCTTGAAAATGTTTCGTCTTTCGTCCAAACTAATAATAATAATAATAATAATAATAATAATAATAATAATAATAATAATAATACATTTTATTTATAAGCGCGTTTCAAGACACCCAAGGACACTGTACAACAAGATAAAACAAACAATGCATAAAATAAAAAGAAATAAACAGATTAAAAGACTTCGTCAGTTCGGATGAACTGATGAGACTTCACCAGTTCATCAGACACAAAGTGGTTTCATGAACATGGATGGGTTTGTAGGGAGGGGATGCTTTGGGGGGGGGGGGGGGGGGGGGGCACTCAGGTCTTCATGTCCTACTTTGCACTGAATCCTCCAGCTATGGGCTAGTCTGGATATTATACAGATATGCATATGTGCTTTATGGTTTTATAGATATGCTTTATAATAATACACTGTAAAAAAAAAAAAAAATCTGTAATTTAACAGAATTTTCACTGTTTATTTTACAGATTTTTCCTGTATTTTTAAGATACAGGAAAATATCAATGAAATGACAAAAACAGACTGTGATTTTACATGTCAAATGTAAAATAACATGAAAAAACTGTAACTGTGAATAACCATAAAATTTCAATTTTTTTAAAGATTTTTTTTTCTTTTTTCACAGAAAGATCCAGTTAAAATACATTTGCAAATGTATCATAATTTCACAAATATTTCTTTTCTATTTATGAGATTAAACTGTTAATTTAAAGTTTAATACTGTAAAAAAAAAAAAAAATTTAAAAATGAGATAAAATTACTGACAATTAACCATTAAAGAAGTATTTGTTCTGTAAGCTTAACAAGGCTTGTTTGTTAATTGACAAATATCTTGTGTAATTACAGGACGTTTCACAACAAAAATGTTGAATAAATATATTTTTGTGAATTTAGAACATGTATAAGCACTGATAAACTGTCCAAATACAGTTTTTATCAGTGGATTATACAAGTGGGTCTCACTGAAAATTATATATATGTATATATATATATATATATATATATATATATATATATATAAATATAAATATATATATATATATATATATATATGTATATATATATATATATATATATATATATATATATATATATATATATGTATGTATATGGGTAATTTGATTATCTTAATACATGAAAATATTCTTTATTAAACATTAAAAAGTAAAAAAAAAAAAAAAAAAAAAAGCAAAATCTGATGTAAAGTCAGGGCCAAAAACTGTATTTTAATTATGGAAAATTACCATTTTCATGAGATGGTTATTTTCCGTTATTTAACAATATTTTTGAAGCACCCCTGCTGCCGGAATAATAGCGTTTTTTTCTTTTATTTTTTACAGTGTAGGTTCTAACAGTTCTAGCTCAATTTGTTGTGCATCCATGTGTGTCCCCCCTCCTACACCCCATCCTCCACTCTTTGTCTCTCTCTCTGTTTCTCTTCCTTTAACCCCCTCCTCATATACAGTTTATGACACACACACACACACACACACACACACACACACATATATATATATATAGATAGATAGATAGATAGATAGATAGATAGATAGATAGATAGATAGATAGATAGATAGATAGACACACACCCAACACACACACACACACACACACACACGTGTTTATGTGTGTAGATGTTGTGCATCAGGCCTTCTGTTGTTCCATCTTGAACCTTTTAGCCTTCCTTCCCTTTTTTTTTTTGCATTGGGATAAAGTTGACAGAATATCTGCAACATTTCAGCAGCACAACACAAATCAGAATATAATTTAAAACAAATAAAATGAAATGCTATGGATTATAGAGTCCAAACAGAAACACAGAACACAGTCCTTTTGTTGTCATTCAGGTGAACAGTGGAGTTTACCTGTATCTGTACTGAATATTGAAATGCTCTGTCAATCATCCCAATAATTATTATTGTTGTCTTTTCAGACTGTTTGTATTTGTATGAAGGGGCATGTAAATGCTTTATACACAGTTTATACAGATCAACAAAAGGACAATGTCCACATTAGGATATAATCTGATTATATAGGTTATAGCTTCACATTTTCAGTGAAACTTTGCCTTCATTAATATGAAAACACAATAATTCACAGCACAGTTAATGCCACTGGAGTTCAGTTCCATCACTTCTATAAAGGCTTCAAGAAAACAAAATGCTGTCTATTGATAATCAGTATTCTAAATATCTATTAATAATCAATATTCTTCATATCTATTAATAATCAATGTTGTAAATAATTATTAATGATGAATCTTCTCAATACCTTGGACACATGTGTTGACTGTGAAGACGCTGAAGAACCAAAACACAAGCAGGAGCTGCTGACACTTCATGTCTTCTCAGATCTGACTGTCCCTGTGGACACACATCCAACAGAAGACATTCATCCAACATTCATCCAACAGACACAAGACATTCATCCAACAGACACAAGACATTCATCCAACAGACACAAGACATTCATCCAAGGTCAACACCTACATGAAGTCCTCAGTAGACTCTGTGGACTCAGTAGACTCTGTGGACTCAGTAGACTCTGTGGACTCAGTAGACTCTGTGGACTCAGTAGACTCTGTGGAGGCTGATGCCTGAGTGCAGCGAGTGGAAAGTTGCGTCTTACCTCGGGGCTGCCCTGCTGCCGCTGCTGCTGCCGCTGATGAAGATGATGGTGATGATGGGGCCTCAGATCAGTGAATGAAAGATGGAACTGAGGTTGAACTTATCACACACTCAACACAGGAAGTCGAAGTTCGGTCTGACATCACAGAGGTTTTTTCCCCTTCTTTCTTTTACCTTTCTGCTTTGGCTTTTAACTCATGCTTGTCATCATGGCATCATTCAGTCTTTTAAAAAAAAAACATTTTCTCTTTTTTTTCCTTTTGTAACATGTAAGAATGAGTCAGTGATTAGTTCAACTTTAAAGGTTACTCAGTTCTTTCATGTGTCTGAAGGTGACATGTGGAGGATGGATTAAAGTTTACATTCAACCAGGGGTGGGGCTTTAGTACCTGAGTGGTACAGTGTCCAGGGGGGGTGGATGGGTGGGTGGGGGCGGGGGTGTCAGCCCAAAAAATGTCCTATCCCATAAAACACTGATATTCTTTAAGTTTATGTAACACAAATCAACCAATGAGATAACTCAACTACTTTCACAAGCTTATTCTAAACAATGTAAGTCTATTATTTCTACACTCTATCAAGGCCTGTTGAAAGGTGAAGGAAACTCAACAGATTATATTAAAACTACAGAAGCAGAGAACAGACCTCTGCCAAGGCAGATCACTGATCAGCCTTGGTGGAGGTCTGCGCTCTCCGAGTGCTTCTAGTTTTGTCTATGTTTTGAGAAAAAAATGATAAATGACTAATAAAAATTAAGTGTAAAAAAAAAATAAAAAATCAGCCAAAACAGAATATTGACAGTGTCAGTTTGACACACACAAACCCTGGGCTGAACGTATGTGAACAGAACACTAAGTTCCACCAAAACGATAATATTTGACCAAAACACAGAAGTCTGTCTGATTAAACCCCTGCATTTACACATGTACATATCTGTGGCTGACAAGTGTTACTTGTCAGCCACACTCCCAAACACCACCACCACATGTGGAGTTATGTGGAGCTGCAGTCATCTGGTGTACATACAACATTCACTGTTATAAAACTGTTCCTCTGAAAGCCCTGATAGGATGGATTCAGGATAACACAAGCACAGGTTCAGGATAACACAAGCACAGGTTCAGGATAACACAAGCACAGATTCAGGATAACACAAGCACAGGTTCAGGATAACACAAGCACAGATTCAGGATAACACAAGCACAGGTTCAGGATAACACAAGCACAGGTTCAGGATAACACAAGCACAGGTTCAGGATAACACAAGCACAGATTCAGGATAACACAAGCACAGGTTCAGGATAACACAAGCACAGATTCAGGATAACACAAGCACAGGTTCAGGATAACACAAGCACAGGTTCAGGATAACACAAGCACAGGTTCAGGATAACACAAGCACAGCGTGGGTTCAGACTGGAAAACAACAAGACCAAGACCCCCCCCCCACACACACACACACACACCTCTCTTCTCCTTCTCCTCTCCTTTCTTTCTCTCCTCCTCCTCTCCTCCTCCTCTCCTCCTCCTCTCCTCTCCTCAGCCCTTAGATGTTTTTTCTGTTACCTTAATAGGCTACTCTTCCAGACAGAACTGAGAAGGTGGAGTACTGCAAAAAAACAAACAAACAAAAAGGCTTACAAAGGTTTAACTATTTTATTTTTATTATTATTATTATTATTATTATGATGATGATGATGATGATGATGATGTCAGTACTTACTTGTCTGTCTGTAAAAAGAGCTGGCCACTGCTCTTTCAAAGTTTTCCCATAACCCATAGCTGGTCTTAGGAGGTTACCAGTCCTAATTTATAGAACACATTTCTACACCCAATGTGCTGCACATGATAGAAAGACACTGCAACAAAAACTAAAAGCACAGGTGAGCAAGGGCACAAAGTATACATAGCATTATATAAAGAAACTAATAATGGAGGCACCTTTAAGTTCAGGCTAAAAATGTGTCTTAGATTTCTTTTTTAAAACATCAGAGGTGGAGGTCATGATGTAAAAATATTTTTGACAGTGAAATTGCACCTTGAAAAACAACCTTTTAACATAACACCCAGCACATAAATGATGCAACTTGACAGCTAACATTAACTTTTGACAAGCAGCCTGTGTCCTCTCACCAGCCTTCACTATTTCTCCAAGGACAGACAGTACCAGTGCATTATGAACCTCATCACCTCCACCAAGGAGCTTCTGTTTTAGCCGGCCTTGGTTTGTCTGTCTGTCTGTTGGTCTGTTCATGTGCACGATAACTCAAAAAGTTATAGACGGATTTGGGTGAAAATTTCAGGAAATGTTGATACTGGCATAAGGAACAAAGGATTATATTTTAGTGATGATGGGGGGGGGGGGGGGGTCTGGCTTGGTGGAGGTATGCTCTCTCCGAATGCTTTTCTAGTTGAATCATGTCTTTGAATGGAACACATTCATGCTGCATTTACTGAAAACCATCATTTCCACATTGAAAATTTGAAAGTCCGGCCAAAATGCCTTCGCCGTCAACTTAGGAAAAACGGAAAACTCGTGCTACAACATTTCAAATGTGGAACTTTCAAAGTAACTGGGCTTTGAAACTGTTAAAGGTTTTTAAGCTAATCACAGGTCTGTGGTGGGGACCCGCCCAAACTGGACTCTACAGGCTAATGCTACACGGATTTGGCTCGTTAGCTGGCTAGCTAACTAACACTAACGTTAGCTAGTGAATGCTAACAGTCACAGCAGTAATTAAAACGTATTAACAGACAAACGTACTTGATAACTTACCTGAATATTCTTCTTCAAAAGAATAAAATCCACGGCTCAATAGTGGAGTGTGCAGGCTGTCCTCAGTGACCCGGGCCGGTGACCCGGGCCGGTGAGCTGGACTCAGTTCTAGTGATGTGACGTTCACGAACGAATCGAATCTTTTGAACGGCTCTTTGAAATGAACAATGGGAACCGAGTCTTTGTAAAGAGCCGTACATTTTCATTTTGTATTTTTTTTATGTTTTTTTAAGGAGGGAGTGTCCGCTTGTCTGTCAATTTAGCGTCACTGGGAGGCAGAGAATGAGGAGGAGAATGTTCCAGCAGAAAAAAAGAGTGCTTGTGCACTGTGCATGTCTCATGGCAAGAAGTTAGCAAACAAACAACAGTTTGAAACATGAGGTGAGCATCGAAAAGTCTGAGAGTGAGTGAGTGAACACCTGTGAGTAATGAGCCAAAGAAAAAGGAGGTATTTCAGTAACTGCACTGATTCATCACTGTTGTGTTTTGTGCAGTTTTTTCCGTATGTTTACACACATTTATTGTTCTTGTTTTGAGGAGAATCAAATGTTCTTTCATCAGAAAATGTTTTCTTTTCTTCTTCATTTTTATTCTACAGACTAGTCCACATAATGTACTGGGATGTTTTTGGTCCAGTTCCATCATTTGTCTAATGTCACCTCTCATGTCATGGATTTAACCCACACATTTGAACTAACCATTCTGTTTTATAGTAAGATCATATTTACTGCCGCGCCGATTAAACACCTTTAAAATGTAATGTCAATCATCACATGTAGCCTATTTAGTCATTAAAACATTGGTGTTTCAAAATAATGCCAAAAACACAAAAGAGCCAGTCTTTTGAACGACTCTTTTCAGTGAACGGCTCCTGATTGAACGACTCTCTTCAAAGAACCAACAGTCCCAGCACTACTCAGTTCCATGGCTGAGCGGGAGACTGAATGTTGCCACTGCGCATGCTCACTTCATTTACATTTACATTCATGCATTTGGCAGATGCTTTTTTCCAAAGCGACTTACAGGGGAAAACCAATCAAATCAATCAAATTTTATTTATATAGCGCCAGATCGCAACAAAAGTTATCTCATGACACTTTACATAGAGAGTTGGTCAAAACCAGACTCTAAGCCAATTTACAGAAACCCAACAGAATCCTCATTTCATCTTCTTGGAATGAACAGTGGGAATGAGACTGTGTTTCTACTTATTGTTGTTAGTGATCTGAACTCTAAATGAAGTAATCTCCACTCAAAATACTAAATCTTTCCAATTTTTCTCCATGCAAGTAACTGTTATTTCATAAATACAAGTCATAAGTGCATATTTTTGATAATTTCGTAAGGTTAACTAATGAATGTATGTCAGGGCAACTACTGGATTTTACAGTGACTCGTCGGAGCCAAATCTGGTGGAGAAAAGCCACTGGGGTCAGAAGAGTTCGATCGAGTTCTTATTTCAACAGAAATATTTCAGCAGGAAGAATTGTTTTCTATTGATATTGGATCAAATTGAAATGCACATTGTGAAAGAACATCAGGACTCAGTAATGATCAAACCACTCTCTCATTATAACTGTTGACATTTTGTATTTGTTTTACAAAAAAAAAGCACATTTTACACCATGTGCTGATCAGAGACCTGAGCATGAGATAAACAACAATAGGAAACAGAGGAAGCAGAGACAGAAGAGGACGCCACACACAGATGCACAGATAAGCTGAGCTTTGCAATTCTGCAAAACTGAGCAAGAAACTACAGCGAAATGGACCAAATCAGGCTTTTTCTACAACGGTCCATTCCCTGTGATCACATGTGACAGAGCGCACAAGTATCAAATTTAACCTCCTAAACTATGCAAACAAAAAAGATGTGAATAACCTGAAAAAATAAAATTTCTTAAGAAAAATCAGTGCAATATTAACAATATTCTGCCTCAGCTTCTCATTAGTCCATGTGCATTCTGGATCAGATCTACAAAGACACTAAACACTGAGGAACAGGAAGAAAAGAGTTCAAACTGGACTGAATTTTCTTTAGACATTTCAGGTTGTTCATATTTGTTCAGGTTATTCACATTTAATTGTTACAGGATAGTTTGTAAATGTTAATATTTTCATAATTTAACCTCCTAAGACCCACTGTCCGCATTTGTGGACAAGAGTTTCACAACTTTATAAAAAAAAAAAACAAAAAAAGAAAACTGTTCACCACAAAGGACATTCCATAAACATTTTAAAAACTGCATCTGAAAAAGCTGTTGCATCATGATGTTTCCAATATAGGCACTGATTTAATCAACAACAAAAAAAGATGGTACTTTGCTGACATTTCCTGGGTCTTAAGAGGTTAAAACAAGCCAATGAACTGCCACACACTGTAAAAAAAACAATTGTAATTTAACAGAAGTTTACTGTTTATTTTACAGATTTTTCCTGTATTTTTAAGATACAGGAAAATATCAATGAAATGGTAAAAACAGACCGTGATTTTACATGTCAAATGTAAGATAACACAAAAAAAAAACCTGTAACTGTGAATAACCATAAAATTTCCATTTTTTAAAAGAAATTTTTTCTTTTTTCACAGAAAAATACAGTTAAAATACATTTGCAAATGTATTATATTTTCACAAATATTTATTTTTTCATTTATGAGATTAAACTGTTAATTTAAAGTTTAATACTGTAAAAAAAAAAAAAAAAACAGGTAAAATTACTGACAATTAACGGTAACAGAAGTATTTGTTCTGTCAGTTGAACCAGACTTGTTTGTTAATTGACAAATATCTTGTGTAACTACAGGAGGTTTCACAACAAAAATGTTGAATAAATGTATTTTTGTGAATGTATAACATGTATAAGCACTGATAAACTGTCCAAATACAGTTTTTATCAGTGGATTGGACAACTGAGTCTCACTGAAAAATATATATGTATATTTATAGGTAATTTGATTTTTTTAATACATGTAAATATTCTTTATTAAACATTAAAACAGTAAAAAAAAAAAAAAAAAAGCAAAATCTCATGTAAAGTTAGGGCAAAAAAACGTATTTTAATTATGGAAATTACCGTATTTCTATGAGATGGTTATTTTCCGTTATTTTACTGTATTTTTTTGGCACCCCTGCTGCCAGAATAATACTGTTTTTGTATGGTTTTTTTTTTTTTTTTTTACAGTGCAGTCAACACCATGTGAAAATAACGTGTGTGATGATTACAATAGTTTAAATAAAATGACAAGAAAGAACCAGCCAGTCCCCCCCCCACCCACTCAGTGCAGCTCTGAGCTCTGTCAGTAGGAAACATCCTCCCCCAGAGTTTATCGATAATATCAGTTGATGATGCGTGTTGACAGATGTGCTCTAAACTCCATTCAGCCTCCACATTTCATGGCAAAATGTTCCTGAACATCGAACACGCACAAAATAAGCCTAACAAGCACGATAGGCTGAACCTTAAAAACTAAAATCCTGGTAGGATTTATATTTCATTAGGGACTGAGGCAGACGGGTGAGCCAGCCCCCCCCACCCACAGAGTCAGAGGACTAACCCGAACCCTGGAACAGTAAGGCCCTATTGAACAGGTGTCAAACATGGGGCCCGGGGGCCAAATCTGGCCCACCAAAGGGTCCAATCTGGCCTGCGGGATGAATTTGTGAAATGCAAAAATTACACTGAAGGTATTAACGATCAATGATGTGAAAATCATTTTAGGTCACTTCAATCTGAAGTGGGTCAGACCAGTAAAATACAATCATAACAACTTATAAATAATGAAAAATGAAAATTTTTGTGGTGTTTTTTAGTGTAAAAAGAACTTGGCCTGGGGGCCACATCTGGCCCACCAAAGGATCCAGTCTGGCCCTTCGGATCAATTTGTGAAATGCAAAAATTACACTAAAATATTAACAATCCTTTTAGTTCAGGTTCCACATTCAGAACAATCCAATCTAAAGTGGGTCAGACCAGTCAAATAATATATAAAAATGACAACTTCAAATGTTTCTCTTTGTAAATGTAAATATTTTCATGTATTTACACCAAAACAAAGTATAATTTGGCAAAAAATATGAACAACTTGAAATGTCTTAAGAGAAGCAAGTACAGTTTTAACAATCTCCTGTCTGTTATTGAATGTTTTGTGTGTTTGTAGATCCACTGTGATCTGTACGTTATAATATACATGTGGAAATGATAAACTGAGGTATAATATTGTTAAAATTACACTTATTTTTTTAGTTTGTTCATGTGATTCACATCTTTTGAAAGGTTAGTTTGTAGATGTAAACCTTTTCATAATGTAAATGAATGTTTTTCAGTCTAAAACACAAGTGTCAAGCATGCGGCCCGGGGGCCAAATCTGGCCCACCACAGGATCCAGTCTGGCTCGTAGGATGGATTTGTGAAATACAAAAATTATACTGAAGATATTAACAATCGAGGATGTCAAAATCATTTTAATTCAGATTCCACATGCAGACCAATTAGATATCAAGTAGGTCAGAACCAATAAAATACTATCGTATTAAACCTATTAATAATGAAAACAGCAAATTTTCTCTTTGTTTTAGAGTAAAAAAAAAAAAAAAAGTAAAATTACATGAAAATGTTTATATCAAAAAACTGTTATTTTATGAAAAATGAGAAAACCTGAAATGTCTTAAGATAAGTAAATGCAATTTTACCAATATTTGGCCTGTTATTAAAAGTTTTGTGTTTTTGTAATTGTAAAGTAAGTTGTAATGCACATGTGTAAATGATAAACTGATAATCTGAGGCAGAATACTGTTAAAATTACACTTGTTTCTCTGAAGACCTTTCCAGTTGTTCATGTTATTCAGATTTTTGTAGATGTAAACATTATCATCATTGAATTTTGTTTTTTTCACTGGTATTATTTTACTGGTTCGGCCCACTGGAGATCATATTGGGCTGAATGTGGAACTGAACTAACATGAGTTTGACAGCCCTGTTCTAAAACATAGAGAAAAGTTTAGAGTTGACATTATTTATATATTATTATGTTACTATTTTACTGGTTCGGCCCACTGCAGATCAAATTTAGCTGAATCTGGCCCGTGAACTAAAATGAGTTTGATAGCCCTGTCGTAGAGACATGAAACCAATGTCAAACTGTTGGTGTGAATTCAACACACACACACACACACACACGCACACACACACACACACACACACACACGTCTGCTCCATATACGGAGCGGTGTTACACATGCACACGGGGAACAGAATGCTGACAGCTGATTGGCTGATTGATGTGCAGAGACGCTCCAGTCCAAGTCCAGTCTCCAGTTTCTACAAATATACAGTTTTTACAAATACTGTGCAGATAAGTTTGATGTTGTTGCTCAGTCTGAAAAAAAAGTCTTTTTCTATGGAATTCATTTGAATGTATGACCAGAGTTTGATTAATAAAGTTGGAAAAAAAAAAAAAAAAAAAAACGTTCACTGACGCTTACAAATGCTAAGTTTTAGCTGGTTTGCCAAGTGGTGCCATGTAGTAGACAGGTTAGCTGAAAACATACCTAAAGTCTGGTCTGCTCACGGACAGGAGATTTTTTTGGATTAATTTGTCTCAAAGGTTTGCTCCATATATGCCAGTAAACACCTCCTGAACATTAAAAAAAGTCTCCAGTTTCTAATGGGCTTAATGAATGGTGCAGGGCCGTGGTTCTGCTTTGAACACAGCAGTTTGATCTGAGGAATCCGAACTATCATCTGTCATCAAATAGAAACACACACAGCACGAAGAAAGAGCACAAGAAAAGCTGTTCTTTAAAACAGAAAAAATACTGGCATTTTTCTGACCAATAACATTCACTGTGATATTTCACACTCTTTCAGTTACTGATTGACTGGAGAACATCACATGGTTCAGTGTTACTGAACTGAGTCCAACCCTGGTCTACAGTAGTGGTCTACAGAGTCCTGGGTCAGATGTAGACCTGAACATGAACAGGATGTGAAACAGGTTCAGTTACTTATTGTTGAACTAAGACTGGGATGAAACAGAAACCTTTTATATTCATGTGCAGCATCTGGAACCACAGAGATCTGAGAGAAGAACTGGTTCCAAGATAAAAGTGCAGACAGAAAAGTGAACACAGACTAACCTGACTGAGGACAAGGGGAATACATGACCAAAGACCACCGTCCTGTCTGTAATGTCAGCTATCGTTCAGATCAGTGGCGGCTGCTCGTCTTTCAAACAGGGGAAGCTCACTGTCGGCTTAAATAAAAAAATAAAAAAATAAAAATAAATAAATAAAAAATTGTCAAGTTATTTAAACATAAATTCATCCCTCTGTTCCTTTTTAAGAAAATGCTCAGTGACCTTATCGTACCAACTACACAAGAAAATGTTGAAATTATGTTAAATTGAAACAAGGAAGTACAATGAGTGTGTTTTATTTACAGTGTAAGAAATGAACAGTTCATTTGGTTTGTGTGATTTCACAGCAGAATGTGTGACGGTATTAAACTGAACTGTGTCAGTGAAGGAGCAGATCTGAAAACAGCTGTCAATCAAATGGGATTCAGCCTTTCGACTGATCCTCCAATCAGCGCGTGGAAGCTCAGCGTCCGGCCCGGCTGAGCTCCGCCCACAGCTCCATTCACCCCCAGAGACGTCGAGCGTCCGGGGGCGGGACAACATGGTGTCATTTGTCCAATGAGCGTCCAGTTTAGAGTCAGTTTCCAGCAGTTCCACTCAGTCCCATTGAAGTGCATGGACGCTGAGCGTCTACGACAAATGCACTGAGCAGAGATGGAGGAGAAAACACAGACACGGGAATGGAGGAGAAGTGAACAACATCCAGTCCACTGATCTGGGATCAAACTGATTCTGAACCAACTGGTCTGAGAGATGAACGTGTTCCAACACATTTGGAGTCAATGAAATGAAAACAAATGAACAGATTTGAGCATTTAATTTTCGTAATGTTAGGGGAAGCCGGGCTTCCCTTGCAGTCTGTGAGAAATTGCCTCTGGTTCATATTCATATTTTCATTCCACAGACTTTCACGTTGCGGTTCATTTCCTCTGAGTCTGTGTGAAGTTTTCATATCCAAAGGATACGACACATGGTCCAGCGGCTCCTGCAGACCAGCTCACAGTCCTGCATTGGTTTGTTTACATTCAGGTCTGTGGCAGTACGCGGCGCATGGGTAATGACTAGGGATGTAACCATATGAAAATGTCATATCACGGTTATTGTGACCAAAATTATCACAGTTATCATTATTATCGCCGTATTGTTGAAATTGAAAAAGTACTGATACACACACTGAAATAATTTAACCAAGTTGTATTAAAAAAAAAAAAAAAAAAACCCAACAAAAAAACAAATAAAATAATAGGCACAATGTCCCTTCTGTTGCAGAAACACTCAAATATTAACCCTTTGTGGTCTGAACCTATTTTGTCCGTTTTTCAGTACTTCTGATTTTGCTTTTATATACTATATAAACAAATGTTTACTATACCCATGTTTGGGATCTGTTTTTTCAGCACAACTTCATTTATATCATCTGTCTATTATTTTTTTCACTTTAACCTACTATAAAAACATAAAAGGACAAAAAACACAAAAAATATATGAAATCTGATTTGAAAAATGTCTCTACTTTATTGCATAAATAACACACAGATGCTTAACGAACCTTTTCAAAGACTTTAAAAGTGAATATTGGTTCCAAATATTAGGTATAGAACATTAAAATTGTAATAAATTAAAACTATACTCAAATATTTGACATAAAAGCAGATCTTTACATAGGCGTTTTCTCTGGAAAAGTGCGGTAATCAAACACAGTTATCATGATAATTAGAATTTAAACGGTAATACTAACCGTCTGCAGTTTTACCGCGGTTGATCGTTATACTGGTAATCATTACATCCCTAGTAATGACGCATACACTTTAAGAATGAAATGAGATTCAGCCCAACAGACCCATGAGGCTTTGATCCTGCACCAGAAAAAGACTGTTCACCAGTCCTGGACCTCCAGTCCCAGTCCAGTCTGAAGTCTTTTGAGGTCCAGTCTTGAGTCGAGTCTCAAGTCACTGTGTGTGCGACTTAAGTGCCACATGGACTCGAGTGGCAAGTCCTATTCCCCATCTGTGGGTATGTGTATTTGTCCACAGAACACACACAGTAGGGTTTTTCAAAATAAAAGCCTTATTAAAAGTGCTAAACCAGGGCTGTCAAACTCATTTTCATTCAGTTCCACATTCAGCTAAATTCAATCTGCAGTGGGCCGGACCAGTACAACTATAACATAATAATATATAAATAATGACAACTCCAAACTTTCCTCTATGTTTTAGAGAGAAACAAGTAAAATTACATTATGAAAATGTTTACATCTACAAACTAGCCTTTAAAACAATGTGAATCACATGAACAAACTGAATAAATAAGTGTGATTTTAACAATATTCTGCTTCAGTTTATCATTTACAGACATAATTGTTAAAATTGCACTTCCCTCTCTTAAGACATTTCAGGTTATTCACAGTTTTTGCAAAATTATACTTTGTTTTAGTGTAAATACATGAAAATATTTACATTTAAAAAGAGAAAAATTTGGAGTTGTGAGTATTTATAGGTTATTACAATAGTATTGGATTGATCCAACCCACTTTAGAGCCCTGCGATGAACTGGTCCCATTTCCAGGGTGTACCCCACCTTCGCCCATAAGTAGATGGGCTAGGCTCCAAGCGACCCCCATGACCCTAGTGAGGATGAAGTGGGTTCAGAAAATGAATGAATGAACCCACTTTAGATCATATTGGTCTGAGTGTGGAACCTGAGCTTAAATGATTGTTAATATCTTAGTGTAATTTTTGTATTTCACACATTCATCCCAAGGGCCGGACTGGACCCTTTGGTGGGCCGAATTTGGCCCCCGGGCCGCATGTTTGACACCTATGTGCTAAACAACGAGTATTATTAACTTTTTTTCATTCTTAGGACCAAACGCTCAACTGTTTGTACAGATTTAATTGATGGTGGTGGTGGTGGTGGTGGGGGGTGTTGAGGTGTTGACAGTGATGGGAAACAGAATGTACAATGCGAGGGCCCGCCTTATGCTTTGTACGATCACGGTGCCTTGGTCACATTGCAATTTTTTCAGTACATTCTCAGAAATTAATCAAAGCTTCTTTGGCAAATTTCTGCACATTTCAGTCAAGGAAGAAGAGTTCAGAAAAACAAAGTGACGGCGGAAATCAGGTCAGACGTTGACGGTGGTTAGTGGCAGAGTGCATGTGCAAGTACAGCAGATATTATCATCCAACTGGATCTAGATAAGGCAGCAGACATGCTGATGCTTGCATGACCATGAAGGTGTTGAAAGAAAAGATAAAAAAGAAAAAAAAAAAATCATCGCTGCAAAAGTAAAATAAAACTCGAAAAACAGGCAGAATTGAATAAGACTTGTCGAAGTGGTTATTGTTGTTACTGAGCTCAGTTAGCGTTTAAATGACGCATTCAAACTAAAATCTCCACTATTGACAGTATTTCATTGACTTTCTATCCCCACCTGCTGGGCTGAAGAACATTACAGGCACAAAAAAAGACTCAAGGTAAGAGAAAAGAGCTCAGAACTACAACATGTGGTTCTAATGACATCAGAATAATACAGAATGACAAACAAATAACATTAGTTCATCATCATCACATGACGTAGAATCCACTGGAAAAAATGCAGTTTTAGACAAAATATTTATAAACATTGAAACAACAATAAATTCCCATGAAAAGAGATCCAGCCTCATAGTGACTCATTGTGTCCATGTTTGACCAGCGTGGACCAAGAACCCCTTAAAGACACACAGACACATGGAACAGTCCGTACACACCACAGGAAGTCGGCCATTTTGCTCTGAATGTGCAGTTATTGACATATATTAACCCCCCCACCCCCCACCCACAATAAGGGGCAAGCACCTGCTTCTTTTGTCCTTTATGAATGCAGTGCACTTCCATCAAACACATTTATTTAGATATAGAGTATATGAGTTTAAAACGTTCAAGTCGTGTACTCTGTAGAAGCTGAGACAGATCAGAGCTGGTGGGTTCTGTCCTTTTGTCCTTTGCTGTCCAGGTCCACGTGTGCTGTCCAGGGGCCTCATGCAAAAAGGCTTGTGTGGATTTCATACTGAAACCTGGCGTACGCTTAAATCCAGAAAAGTTTGTACGCACAAAAAAATCCAGATGAATAAAACTGAGCATAGGCCCAAATCCAAGCACATTTCCTTTATTCATCCCAATCAGCTGGAATTGAGCGTGTATGTTGGAGTGCCAGACTCCTCCCTCTCTACGCCCACATTTAAATATGCAAATTAGTATAAGCGGGCTCTGCAGGTGGGATTCCCTCTGGGATTCCCCTCTCTGCAGGATCAGATGATGACGTCAAGGTGGACGCGAAGCAGAGGATGAAACAGGCAGAAGAAGAAAAGAGATGAACTCAGCCCGTTTGAGCAGAGACTCGACACTATTGTAGATGACACTGGTCTGACAGGGGTGACTGGGACCACCCCCAAGGTAAACATGTATTTAGTATTTGTGTAAGTCACACATTAGTTCATTCTATGGGTCATACAACAGTCTGATCACAGACAAACATGCTGATGCCGACCGGCATGGGTCTGTTCTGACGCGAGTCACCAGAGGACATCGAGAGGACAATCGACGGCATCAATGAGCGACTGGACCGACGAATAAATGTTCTCACAGACATTAATATTAGATTAAATGCATTTAACACCCAGTGAATTTTGTGGCCTTTTTTATATGGTTACATGGTATTTATATGGTTGTTGCAGGGATTAATGTCCTCCTGGGCAGGACTGGCATTGGTGGGTCCAGGGTTGGTCTGGTTCTGGTTGTTCTGGTTCTGGTTGGTCTGGTTCTGGTGGTGGATGTGTTGTTCTGGCAGTAGGATGACGAGCCAGTGTGTTCATTGTTCATCTGTGTATCTCCGATGTGCCCATCAATCAGAGGAATGTCCTTTTTCACATTAGTAACAGTTTCCCAGTATCACCTCTGAGTGTCGCCAAAGGTTCTAAAGCACTAGAAACGTGCGTATGCCAGCTATGGAGTTGGCGTGGAGGACCGCACATTTCCACGGTCATTTCACTCTTTATACATCTGAACGTGAGCGTGGAAAAGGGCGTACGCCAGGTCTTTGTGCGTACGCATGCTTTATGCATGAGGCCCCAGGTCCATGTGTGGTCCTCCAGGTCCATGTGTCTGTCCTGTGGTCCTCCAGGTCCACGTGTGGTCCTCCAGGTCCACGTGTGGTCCTCCAGGTCCACGTGTGGTCCTCCAGGTCCATGTGTCTGTCCTGTGGTCCTCCAGGTCCATGTGTGGTCCTCCAGGTCCACGTGTGGTCCTCCAGGTCCACGTGTGGTCCTCCAGGTCCACGTGTGGTCCTCCAGGTCCATGTGTCTGTCCTGTGGTCAGGGCTGTGGGTTGCTCTGTGGGTTCTCAGGGCTACAGTCCTCCTGCAGAGCACTTCCTGCCATCCACTGTTTGACATAATTGGAATGCATGGGCGTGTTCTGCTGGAATAAAGGGGAGTGTCTGTGCTGCTCAGCGTTGGCGTCTGTGGCCGACGGGCTGGTGCATTCTCCAAAACCACTATCGATAGTGTCCAAGTCCACGTGAGGGTACCCGTCCTCTGACGGCCCGTTGGACACGAACGAGTCCAGGGACATTCTCTCCTCCGGCTCATTAAACTCTGGCTCAAAGTGAAGGTTTTCCAGAGATAAGTCCACAGATACGAGGTTTCCATTCTCATCCCTTTGGCCTCCCATCCTGGACGTCAGCGCCTCGTCCAAATCATACCCAGCATGCCCTCTGTTGTCTCCTGCATATGGCCCAAAGCTTTCTCCATCCTGGTAACTGTTTACAGAGCTCTGAGACTCTGCCTCCTGCAACTCCGCCTCCTCCTGTCCATTCAGCAGCACAGTGTGGATTGAGACATGTCCGGTGGAGTGTCCGGTGGAGTGTCCGGCGGAGTGTCCGGTGGAGTGTCCGGCGGAGTGTCCGGTGGAGTGTCCGGCGGAGTGTCCGGTGTCCTGGGAGCTTCCCCCGTCTTGGAGGTGGACCACCAGGTGGGCCATGGGCTCCAGGCTGTGGAGGACACGCCCACTCTGTTGGCTGGACATCTGCACCTTCTTCCACTGAAGGACATCCTGGTCTTTGTCATTGATCACATGGACGTCTGCGTTCATCCTCAGAACGTCATACTCGCTGAATACAGGCTTCACCCAGTCCTGAAACACAGCAGATACACAACAGAGGCCTGGATTAAACTGCTTTACTGTAATCAGATTACATATATTAAGCCTATAAACTCCCGCTGAAGACTACTTATTCTGTTCTCCCCTTCAACCTCTGTCCTGGAAATGGTGATCTCTCTTGATGTTGAAATGGAATTTGATGGAGTTGAGTGGGAATATCTGTTCTCTGCACTCAAACAGTTTGGATTTGAAGCAGGTTTTATATCGTGGATAAAACTTTTACATGTTCCTCCTCTGGTCATTACTCCTGGTCCTCAGTCTGAATATGTCCCATTGGGTAGAACCTGTCCTCTTTAACCCCTCCTTTTTGCTATTACAGTAGAGCCATTAGCCATTGGCCTTCGACAGTCTGAGGATTTTTCATAGATAGTGTGAGGTGGACTAACTCATAAGTTATCTCTCTATGTGGATGACTTCCTACTATATACTGATATCTAACCTCATCCCTTCAGTTCCTTCAATTGTCCACACCCTTAAATCAGTTTGGTAAAATATCTTGGGATCTTTGTTTTCAGCACAACTTCATCTACATCATCTGTTTATTATGTTTTCACTTTAACCTACTATAAAAATACAAAAGGACAGAAAACACACACACACAAAATAAATAAAATCCAATTTGAAAAATGTATATAATTTATTGCATAAATAACACAAAGATGTTTAACGAACCTTTTCAAAGACTTTAAAAGTGAATATTGGTTCCAAATATTAGGTATATGAAATCAAATTTGTAATAAATTGAAACTATACTCAAATATTTGACATAAAAGCAGATCTTACATAAGGTTTTTTCCCCTAAAAGTGCAGTAATCAAACACGGTTATCATGAGAATTAAAATTTATACGGTAATACTAACCGTCTGCAATTTTACTGCGGTTTATCATTATACCGGTAATCGTTACATCCCTAATTTGTAATGTGTAACTGTACTTTTTTTCTTTCTTTCATGTTTAGAAAATCAATAAAAAGTGTTAAAAGTAAACTCCCACTGACAACAGCAGGACAAACATGAAATGATAGACATGATTTTACCGCCTGGTCTCTACAGATATTTATGACAAAAGGAGGATTTCAACAGAACTCAGCCGTTCTCTGAAAGAAAATCCACACTTTTTTCTGATCCCTGTGGATTCACTCCGTCAGTGTCTTCATACATACAGTGAGATGAACTGTTTCACCTGCTCATACAGACTGTTCATCCCCTTTAATGTGCACCCTACCTCATTTACAAGTCCAAATATAGGTTCCTTATATTTACGATTGGTTTATGTGACACAGTTTTACAGTCAAAGCCACGTCAGACAGACAGAGGTGGTTTGTTTCCATACTTAAATCAGTGGGTAAAACCAACTCTTATCAGACCTTGGTACCAGTCAACACATTTGACAAAAAGGGTTTTCGCAGCATTTAGCGACTGCATGAACCTGATATGAGAAACACTACTGAAGCTAAACTAAGGCTAAAGCACAGATGGGTTTATTACCTTTATTTCCTGAACGTTCCCATAAATCTATGGTTCTAATAGTTTTGGATTTTTCATTCTAGTTTAGTTTTATTCAGTTTGGACTTTTTTTTTCTCTAATTCAGTTCATTTTAATTCGTTTTTAGAGCAGGTTTACTAGTTTTTATTAGTTTTTATTATTTTCTAAATGCTTAGTTGTAGTTCAGTTGTAGTTTAGTCGTCTCTTTTCTCTTCTTCTCTGTCGTCGTATTCAAATAAATCCCAGACAGGACTCTGCTGCTTTAGTCTCCATGTTTCCAGGTAGAGTGGGGACCAGAAGACGACTGGAAACCACAAGTGAACACAAGTGACAGACCAAAAAGTGTCGTATGGTGCCGCTAGCTAAAATTGCTAGAGCAAAATAAATAAATTTTGTATCAATGGGACACTGACAAAGACGAAAATGACGGGAATTTTGTGCATAATTTTTATACGTTTTAGTTAGTCTTGTAAGCACACAATACAGTTTCGGTTAGTTATCATTTTCTTGTAATTATTGTTTTTATTTATTTCAGTTAACGAAAATGTTTTGACAATTCTAGTTTTCATCATTTCGTTAGTTTTTGATAATAACCTTGCATAAATCTACATGCTTTTGTTTCTTGGTGTAACTTTTGTGCTTCCACCTACAGCCTCAGCGTGCACTGATGCCAGATAAGCATGAATGAGTCTTTGCTGACGTAGACGCCACCACATCCTGAGGTTGATCAGCCTCCCTGAAAACGCTGTGAAAGCACTAGCAGAGCTCAACCACAAGAGGCAAAGCAGAGCAGTGATTCAAAAAAAAAAGATGACACCGACTGTCACGAGACCCTGAATGTGCTCGACACAGAGCAGAAGACCCAACAAAACAGGAACTGGACTTATTTCCATCATGTGTCATGAATCAGACACAAGAATTATGATTAAAAACGGATTATTTTCCTTTACCTATTGATATGGCATAGAGATTAGAGTCAGACAAGCCTATGGGAATGTATATGTGTATGTATGTAACAGTGTATATATGAATTTGTACATGTATACGTAAGTGTATGCGCATGGGTATGTATATGTGTGTATGTATGTATATGTAGGTGTATGTGTATGTGTGTATATATATATATATATATATATATATATGTATGATATATGTATACATGTATGTGTGTATATATATATATATATATATATATATATATATATATATATATATATATACATATATATATATATATATATATATACACACACACACACACACACACACAAACACACACATATGTATGTGTATGTATGTGTGTGTGTATATGTGTATATATATATGTATGTATATATGTATAGATAGATAGATAGATAGATAGATAGATAGATAGATAGATAGATAGATAGATAGATAGATAGATAGATAGATAGATAGATAGATAGATAGATAGATAGATAGTAGGCCTGTAACGGTACACATACTGAACTGAACCGTTTCAGTACACAGCTGTTCGGTTCAGTACACAGCTGTACCGAAACACTACCTTTCACTACCTTTCAGGGAAAAGTGCAATACTAATGTTTAAAATACATTTAGTAATATTAATAATTCATTTTATTTTCTGTTTGATTTATAGCAGCAGAATTATATTATTCCTGTTTTTCTATATTCTATTGTCTCCAAAAATTGGGGGAAAAATGTTAAAAAATTCATAAATGCATTAATAGACATTTTTAAGGGGTTTTCTTTCTTCCTGTACCGAACTGAAGAAAAACGAACTGTGGCTTTGAAAACCGAAAACGTACCGAACTGAAAATTTTGTGTACCGTTATAGGCCTAATAGATAGATAGATATGTACGTATACTGGGGTATATATGTATGTATGTATGTGTATATGTATGTATGTATATATGCACATATTGTTGGTTTAGACAAAGGGGTGAGAGCTAATATAAGCTCTGCTTCTTCTCACTCCTTTTCCAAGATGACTTTTTTTTCTTTTCTTTTTGTGTGTATCATTATTTTATGCTTCCTTGAATTTTCATTTCTATATTATGTTGTGCAAAGAAGTCAAATAATAGTAATAAGGAAGCTTG
Source organism: Sphaeramia orbicularis (assembly GCF_902148855.1). NCBI lineage: Eukaryota > Metazoa > Chordata > Actinopteri > Kurtiformes > Apogonidae > Sphaeramia > Sphaeramia orbicularis. The sequence continues at coordinate 59,874,381 of NC_043972.1, forward strand.
TATCATATCCATATTGGAAAAAAACAAACAAAAACAAAACAAAAAAACTGTGTTCCAACTTTGAACAACATAAAGAAAAGCAGAATTCCCCAACCTTCATGAACAAAACCAAACACAGTTTAAGGTAAAAACCATGTGCAGAACATCAGAAGGAACTTAATGACATTTTCCATTCTGCAGCCTTTGTTTATGTATTATCTACCTTAACTTCTCCAAATGTGTTTTCACAGTAATAATAATAATAACAATAATAATAATAATAATAAGAAGAAGAAGAAGAAGAAGAAGAAGAAGAAGAAGAAGATGAAGAAGAAGAAGAAGAAGAATGTGTAAAAATATGTTCACATGTCATTAAAAACATTTGACGTCATGGAACAAAGCAGGGTGGTGAAGAGGAAAAGAAACTCTTCTACGTCATCACCTCATCTTTCCTTTCCTTTCATGGTTTCCACTTTATTTCAGTTATTATACCCCCCTCTGCTGGTCAGTATGTGTAACTGCACACAGATCAGCCTTGGATGGAATTGAGCCTCTTTTGACTGACATTAAGTCTGTGTCTGAAGCAGTGCAACCAACACAAAAGCCTTAAACCACAGGTGTCAAACATGCGGCCTGGGGGCCAAATCCGGCCCACCAAAGGGTCCAGTCCGGCCCTGTGGATGAATGTGTGAAATGCAAAAATGACACTAAGATATTAATAATCCTTTTAGTTCAGGTTCCACATTCAGACCAATATGATCTAAAGTGGGTCAGATCACTAAAATACTATGGTAATAACTTATAAATACTCACAACTCCAAATTGTTCTCTTTGTAAATGTAAATATTTTCATGTATTTACACTAAAACAAAGTATAATTTCGCAAAAATATCTGAATAACCTGAACAAATATGAACAACCTGAAATGTCTTAAGACAAGTAAGAACAATTTTAATTATATTCCACCTGTTATTAAATGTTTTTTGTATTTGTAGATCCACTGTGATCTGTAAATTCCAATGTACATGTGGAAGTGATAAACTGAGGCAGAATAGTGTTAAAATTACACATTTTTTTCAGTTTGTTCATATTATTCACATTGTTTGAAAGGACAGTTTGTAGATGCAAACATCTTCATAATGTAATTTGGCTTTTTTCACTCTAAATCACAGGTGTCGAACATGCAGCCCGGGGGTCAAATCCGGTTCACCAAAGGGTCCGGTCCGGCCCCTGGGATGAATTAGTGAAATGCAAAAATTACACTAAGATGTTAATAATCCTTTTAGTTCAGGTTCCACATTCAGACCAATTTAATCAGTCAAATACTATCATAATAACCCATAAATACTCACAACTCCCATATTTTTCTCTTTGTAACTGAAAAATGTTCATGTCATTTTACTGTATTTACACTAAAACAAACTAACATTTCACAAAAACACAAATAACCTCAACAAATATAAACATATTGAAATGTCTGAAGTGTAATTTTAACATTATTCTACCTGTTATTAAATGTTTTGTGTATTTGTTGATCCACTGTGATCCGTAAGTTGTAATTTACATGTTTAAATGATGAACTGAGACATAATATTGTTAAAATTGCACTTAGTCTTCTTAAGAAATTTCAGTTTTTTTCATGTTATTCACATTGTTTTAAAGGATAGTTGGTAGATGTAAATATTTTCATCACATAATTTTACTTTTTTTGCTCTAAAACATAGAAGAAAATTTGGAGTTGACATTATTTACAGTATATATTATTCTGTTATTATTTTACTGGTTCGGCCCACTTCAGATCAAATTTGGCTTAATGTGGAACTGAACTAAAACAGCCCTGCATTAGAACATTCAAAGTGTCCCACTGTGAGGTATGTGCATTAGATTATTTGTATTTTATACAGTGTGAAAACACATTTAAAGATGAAACGAAGCCTAAATATAACCTCCACTGACTGCATAATTAACACACACACACACACACACACACACACACACACACACACACACTTTTTCCATTTTTAATTTTTTTTTTTCTTTTTTTACAGAAAAATACAGTTAAAATACATTTGCAAATGTATCATAGTTTCACAAATATTTATTTTCTATTTATGAGATTAAACGGTTTATTTAAAGTTTAATACTGTAAAAAAACAAACAAACAAAAAAAAAAAAAACAGATAAAATTACTGACAATTAACCATTAAAGAAGTATTTGTTCTGTCAGTTTAACCAGACTTGTTTGTTAATTGACAAATATCTTGTGTAATTACAGGAGGTTTCACAACAAAAGTGTTGAATAAATATATTTTTGTGAATGTATAACATGTATAAGCACTGATAAACTGTCCAAATACAGTTTTTATCAGTGGATTGGACAACTGAGTCTCACTGAAAATTATTTATATATGTATATTTATAGGGAATTTGATTGTTTTAATACATGTAAATATTCTTTATTAAACATTAAAAAGTAAAAAAAAAAACATGTCAAATCTCATGTAAAGTTAGGGCAAAAACTGTATTTTAATTATGGAAAATTACTGTATTTTTATGAGACGGTTATTTTCCGTTATTCTACAGTATTACTCTGGCACCCCTGCTGCCGGAATAATACTGTTTTTTGACGTTTTTTGTTTTTTTTTATAGTGTAAAGCAGCACCAATAAAACACACACACTGGGCAACACAACGCCAGTAAAACACACACACACACACACACACACACACACACACACACACACAGAGTGACTGGTGTGAAAAAGGGGAAGCAGGTCTAATGAACAGATAGCCCTGTGATAGAAAACAGAAACATGTCAACCACATCACTGTTACAGTGAAAAACCACCTGTTTTTAGTCAGATTCTGTGACTCGTGGGACTTCAGGGGTGTTTTCCACTGAAGGTGGAACCGTTTTTGGTTCTTCTACTAAAAAAACACACCAACCCCCAGAGGCAGAGCTGGAGGCCTGCTGAAGCCCCTGCACCCTGACTCATAACAGACATGAACAGGGGAAGTCCCACCCAGCCCACTGTGGGTGCACACATACCCACTGCCCCCCCCCGTGCTGACACCTGCTGGTGACAGTGGGAACAACACAAACCCTCTGAGACACGCTTTCACCTCCTCACTGTAAGACCGAATAAGTTCAGTTTACTTCGAAAATCTGAGGTAACCCACTGTCTCAAAAAATTTCAGTAATGACTAATGAAAACTGGAGTGTATTAAACTGAAATGCTTGATTTAAATGGAATTGCTATTTTAAGTACAACACACTAAATGCCAAGTTAATTTATGTCAAACGGTTTGATATAAACAAATTATCTGTGAATTGGGATAAAACTAAGTTTATGGTGTTCACAAATAGAAGAAGGGAAGAACATGTTTCATTGTCTATTAATGGTGTTACAATTGAGAAGGTTTCAGAAATGTGTTTTTTGTGTGGAAGTCACATATTGCTTATGTAAAAAAAAAAAAAAAAAAAAAAAAGGTGTCAAAAAATATTTCTGTATTGAGTAAAGCAAATTATGTGTTGGATTATAAAGCAATGAGAATTTGATATTGTTGACTTATTTTGCCATATTTGAGGTATTGTATTGAAGTATGGGCCAACACATATATGCGGAACACAAAGACTGAAAAGACCAATAAGAATCATGTCTAATGTGAATTTCAAGGAACATACAAATGAGTTGTTTATTAAATCAGGATTGTTTCAGTTTTACAGAGTTAGCTGAATTAAGGACAGTGTTGATTGTGTTTAGAGCGAGAAACAGACTTTTGCTGCAAATTTGCAGTGATTATTTGTTTTAGTTTGACAGGATGAAAAACATATAAGGAGGTTTAATTTTAAACAGAAAAGGGTTCGGACTAATGTGAAGGAAATGTGTATTTGTGTTGTGGGTGTCAGAATGTGGAATTCTTTCGCAATGGAAGAGAAAAGCTGTACAAATATTTGCCAGTTTCAGAGGTTGGATAAGGGAAGAATAGAGAAGCTATCATGTAAACTTTTTTTTACTGTAATAACTGTAACGGCAACCTATCTGATGGAAGCAGATGTTTGAAGAAAGGGGCAGGGATTAGAAGTTTACTTCATCCTGCTCCTTTCCAATCATTTAGATTGGAATGAATGAATAAAATGACATGAAATAAATAAATAACTTAAAATTCGTTGTAATGTCAATTGTTTTGTATAATCATTAACTTAATATCATCAGTTCATTGGACTCAATTCCAAGTTGATTTAAATTAAAATATTTTCCAATTTAAATGACTTTGTGTAATTATTCAACTTTATATATTGTAGCTTGGAAGGAAATTATTCAGGAAATTAGTTCAATATAATTTATCAGCACAGAAAGTGCTTTTAATTTTTTTAAGGTATATAGATTAGTTTTGTCCAAAGACAATATTAGCTCAACAGTAAAGTTATTGTTGGGCCTCTGACTGTGACTCATGGTGCAGGTCTACAAAAATACAAAAACCAACACAAAACGGCCAATAAACACTGACATCCACACATTCAGTCCAAATGAACACTAACAGCACAACCCACTGAACCCCTGCACAGAAAAACAACACATTTACAACAAGGAAAGCACTCAGAGAGCGCAGACCTCTGCCAAGACACCCCCCCCCATCCCCCCCCCCCGATCACCACCAAAATTGAATCAGTTCTTCCTTGTGCCAGAATCAACATTTCCTGAAAATTTCATGAAAATCCGTCCATAACTTTTTGAGTTATCTTGCTAACAAACAAACACACATGCACACAAAGCAAAATGATCACAATACCTCCTAGCAGAGGAGACAACCTGCCCAATACCCACAATGCAATGCACAGATAAAAAGGAGTGGTCAGGACTAAAACTGAGTGATTTAAAGTTTTCAGCTGAAACTGTTTCGTACTTTCAACTATGTCTACAAATGAGTAGAATACACTGAACATTTTATAGTCATGGAACCTCACCTTGAAATTCCCTTGGTAGATGTTGTACAGCGGTTCGAAGAACACGTTTGGCTTCGGAATGAAGGTGATCAGCTGGAGCTTCTTCTGCCAAAACCTGAAACAGACACGAAGCCCACATGAAACATCAAGGCAAGGCAGATTTATTTGTATAGTACAATTCATAGACAGGGCAATTCACAGTGCTTTACAAAATGGAAAAGAGACAGGTTAAAAACACACAATTCTAATTAAAACATAATCAATAAAACATAAATAATTGTCGATTAAAACAAAGTAAAAGGTCAGAGGTCAGATAGAAGCCTTTCAGTTGAACAGCTGTTTTCAGCCTGGACTGAAACACTGTCACAGTTCAGGTCTGTGTGACGTCATCAGGAAGACTGAAACACAGTTTAGCTGCATAGAACTGAAACACATAGAACTGAAACACATAGAACTGAAACACACAGAACTGAAACATAGAACTGAAACACATAGAACTGAAACACACAGAACTGAAACACAAAGAACTGAAACACACAGAACTGAAACACAAAGAACTGAAACACACAGAACTGAAACACAAAGAACTGAAACACATAGAACTGAAACACATAGAACTGAAACACAAAGAAATGAAACACATAGAACTGAAACACATAGAACTGAAACACATAGAACTGAAACACACAGAACTGAAACACAAAGAACTGAAACACATAGAACTGAAACACAAAGAAATGAAACACATAGGACTGAAACACATAGAACTGAAACACACAGAACTGAAACACATAGAACTGAAACACACAGAACTGAAACACAAAGAACTGAAACACATAGAACTGAAACACATAGAACTGAAACACACAGAACTGAAACACATAGAACTGAAACACATAGAACTGAAACACACAGAACTGAAACACATAGAACTGAAACACATAGAACTGAAACACACAGAACTGAAACACAAAGAACTGAAACACATAGAACTGAAACGCAGCTTCACCTGTTTAGTCCTTACTCTGGGACCAGCAGAAGACCAGTCCCTGAGGTTCTCAGACCAGTCCCTGAGGTTCTCAGGGTCCCAGATGGTTCATATGGGACCAACATGTCCCAGATGTACTTTGGTTCTAGACCAGGGGTGCCCAACCCTGGTCCTCGAGGGCTACTATCCTGCATGTTTTAGATGTATCCCTCTTCCAACCCACCTGATTCAAATGATAGGCCTATCATCAGGCTCTGCAGAAGCCTGATAATGACCGTCAGGTGTGCTGGGAGAGGGATACATCTAAAACATGCAGGACAGTAGCCCTCGAGGACCAGGGTTGGGCACCCCTGTTCTAGACCATGGACAGACTTGTAGACCAGCAGAGCTGTTTTAAAGTCTATTCTCTGAGCCACAGGAAGCCAGTGCACAGATCTGAGCACAGGACTGATATGGTGGTCCTTCCTGGTTCTAGTCTGGACCCCAGCAGCGGTATTCTGGATGGACTGCAGCTGTCTTCAGCTGGCTTAGCGTCCAGTTAGAAGGCCGTTCAGTAGTCTAACCTGGTCCAGATAAATGCGTGGATAAGTCTAAGTCTGCTTTAGACAGTGAACCTGTGATTCTACCAGTGTTTTTGAGATGGTAAATGTCACTGATTTAATGAGTCTGTTAAAATTTAGGTCTAAGTCCATTATTAGCCCTAGATTTAGAACCTGATTTTTAGCTTTTAGAGGAACAGATTCCAGACGACTGATGACACTTTCTCTGGGTCTCTGTGGATCAAAGACAATTAAACTCAGTCTGGACTGAGTTTAATTGGAGAAAGTTGTTTTGCATCCACACAGTGATCTGTTGGAGGGTTAGGGTCAGGGTTAGGGTTTGGGTTAGAGTGATCTGTTGGAGGGTTAGGGTCAGGGTCAGGGTTTGGGTTAGACTGATCTGTTGGAGGGTTAGGGTCAGGGTTAGGGTTTGGGTTAGACTGATCTGTTGGAGGGTTAGGGTCAGGGTTAGGGTTTGGGTTAGAGTGATCTGTTGGAGGGTTAGGGTCAGGGTCAGGGTTTGGGTTAGAGTGATCTGTTGGAGGGTTAGGGTCAGGGTCAGGGTTAGGGTTTGGGTTAGAGTGATCTGTTGGAGGGTTAGGGTCAGGGTCAGGGTTAGGGTTTGGGTTAGAGTGATCTGTTGGAGGGTTAGGGTCAGGGTCAGGGTTAGGGTTTGGGTTAGAGTGATCTGTTGGAGGGTTAGGGTCAGGGTCAGGGTTAGGGTTTGGGTTAGAGTGATCTGTTGGAGGGTTAGGGTCAGGGTCAGGGTTAGGGTTTGGGTTAGAGTGATCTGTTGGAGGGTTAGGGTCAGGGTCAGGGTTAGGGTTTGGGTTAGACTGATCTGTTGGAGGGTTAGGGTCAGGGTCAGGGTTTGGGTTAGACTGATCTGTTGGAGGGTTAGGGTCAGGGTCAGGGTTAGGGTTTGGGTTAGACTGATCTGTTGGAGGGTTAGGGTCAGGGTCAGGGTTAGGGTTTGGGTTAGACTAATCTGTTGGAGGGTTAGGGTCAGGGTCAGGGTTAGGGTTAGACTAATCTGTTGGAGGGTTAGGGTCAGGGTTAGGGTTAGGGTTAGACTGATCTGCTGGAGGCAGTCACAGAGCCCATGTTCACCTGCTGTCAGCCAGATGTAAATCTGAGTGTCATCTGCATAGGACATGTTAGTACTGCGTATCAACTGGCCCAGGGGCAACACATGAAGACTGAACAAGAGGGGTCCCAGGATGGACCCCTGGGGGACCCCACATCAGATGGAAGTGGGAGCAGTGTCCAGTGTGTCCCTGGAGTGTTGGAACTGAGTTGAACCCAGAGGCTGGAGTATTCACACATGGACTTCTAGAAGGTTCTATGATCTGGTTCTGTAAAGGTGACACTGACGTTGGTCAAACACACTGTTCATCAGGACCGGTTCTATCCTGTCACATTAGGGTGGGCCGGCTGAAATAACAGGTGGGCAACTTGGTTTGTATGTACAGACGATAGCAAGAGTGTCCTGAAGGCTGACAGTTTGAACTGCAGTCCTGACGCCACTGAACAGAAGTGGGTTAGAGGTTTATTTAAGAAGAACAATCACTTTATTGATCCCCAGAGAAATTCAGTTGTCAGCCAGCTCATCTGTGTGCATTTACTCTTAACCCTTTCATGCACAGTGGTCACTCCAGTGGACAGTTCTTCTCCAGCTGTTCTCTTGTATATTCATGGGTTTGGTTGTTTTATTTTCATATGAGCCAACACAGTGGACACTTATGCACCATCCCATAATACACTGACATTCACACCATTACAGTAACTTTGCAGTTCTAGATAAACCTGATCTGCACTAACATGTTTAGTGTAAATCAAGTGTTAGTTGTTATTAGACTGTAATGAACAGTTTTCTTAAACTTTTTTTTTTTTTTTTGTATATTATCTCCATGAAGTGAGTAATAACTAGTATTGGAGTTTTATAAAATGTGAGAAAACATCAGATTAGCTGCAAAAATTTTCTGCAAAAACTTCTCTGTCCTCTTGTCTGTCCTCTGTCCTCTTCAGTCCTCTTGTCTGTCCTCTTCTGTCCTCTTGTCTGTCCTCTTCTGTCCTCTTGTCTGTCCTCTTCAGTCCTCTTGTCTGTCCTCTTCTGTCCTCTTCAGTCCTCTTGTCTGTCCTCTTCTGTCCTCTTGTCTGTCCTCTGTCCTCTTCAGTCCTCTTGTCTGTCCTCTTCTGTCCTCTTGTCTGTCCTCTGTCCTCTTCAGTCCTCTTGTCTGTCCTCTGTCCTCTTCAGTCCTCTTGTCTGTCCTCTGTCCTCTTCTGTCCTCTTGTCTGTCCTCTTCTGTCCTCTTGTCTGTCCTCTGTCCTCTTCTGTCCTCTTGTCTGTCCTCTGTCCTCTTCTGTCCTCTTGTCTGTCCTCTGTCCTCTTCTGTCCTCTTGTCTGTCCTCTTCTGTCCTCTTGTCTGTCCTCTGTCCTCTTCTGTCCTCTTGTCTGTCCTCTGTCCTCTTCTGTCCTCTTGTCTGTCCTCTGTCCTCTTCAGTCCTCTTGTCTGCTCTTGTGCAGTACTTCCTCATGTCTCTGCTCCCTGTCGGTGCTCGTCTCTGCAGCGCTGCAGTGGTTTCAGTTTATGTGGGAGGTGATGCCAGGAACGTCTCGATCGAAGCATTTGCAAATCACTTACTGGAAACTAAGTGTTGCTGACTCTATGCTTTAGTGTGCTTTCACCTGGTGATCTGGTGATCTGGTTATCTGGTGATCTGGTGATCTGATGATCTGGTTATCTGGTGATCTGGTCTGCAGCAGCGCTTCTGTTTGTGTCTACAACCTGTCACCACTTCTGTCAACTTCTGTTACACATGTTTAAACCTGTATTCAGTTTCATCTGGAGCCTTTATTACTACTGTCTACACAGATAAGATAAGATAAGATAAGATAAGATAAGATAAGATAAGATAAGATAAGATAAGATAAGATAAGATAAGATAAGATAAGATAAGATAAGATAAGATAATCCAAACAGCAGACATGTGAGTGCAGACCCATAATAATCCAGACCAGTGCAGACCCCTGACAGCAGTAAGACCACCCCCCAGACTGTGACAGGACACACTGAACCATGGGACAGGAAACAGCACCAGTAGATGCACACACACATACATACACACACACATACATACACACACACACACATACACACACACACACATACATACAACTATGGCACAGTCCTAAATCCAAACCTAAATATGGAACAACACAAGAATTAAAGCCAATCTGATTAAAAATAGGATGAATTAAAGATGAGACACCACCATCAATAACAGATCAAATGTGAGCGTCAAATGATCAGATGAGTTTTAAAAGCCAGCTGAAACCGGACTGCTGTGTCACAGACTCAGACTCTGCTCTCCTGTAAACGCTGCTGCTGTCGTTGTTCTACTTCCTTCAGTTCAGACGAACACAGAGCAGCTGCACAATCATCAGTTCAAGCTGAAGGTCTGAAGTGAAAGGAAACACTCAGGGGATTCACAGGACGCTGCAGCAGCTCCACTCTTCTATTTCTGGACTGTTTACATGAGTAACAGTCCAATAAACCAACTAACACACAGAGCAGCTCCTGTACACTCTGTACTTCCGATCGAAAACCAGAAAACAGATTCTAACATTCAACTGTTCGTGTGATTAAAAAATAAAATAAAACCAAATAAAGCCGTTCAGTCTGTGAATGATCTGATCCAGACTGGGTTCTGCTGGGCCTGGGTCTGGGTCTGGGCCTGGGCCTGGGCCGGGTCCGGGCTTGGGCCTGGGTCTGGGTCTGGGCCTGGGCCTGGGCCTGGGCCTGGGTCCAGGCCTGGGTCTGGGTCCAGGTCCGGGTCCGGGTCCGGGCTTGGGCCCGGGTCTGGGTCTGGGTCTGGGCCTGGGCCTGGGCCTGGGTCTGGGTCTGGGTCTGGGCCTGGGTCTGGGCCTGGGTCTGGGACTAGTCCTGGGCCTGGGTCTGGGTCTGGGTCTGGGCCTGGGTCTGGGTCTGGGTCTGGGTCTGGGCCTGGGTCTGGGTCTGGGTCTGGGTCTGGGCCTGGGTCTGGGTCTGGGCCTGGGTCTGGGTCTGGGCCTGGGTCTGGGTCTGGGCCTGGGTCTGGGCCTGGGTCTGGGACTAGTCCTGGGCCTGGGTCTGGGTCTGGGTCTGGGCCTGGGTCTGGGTCTGGGCCTGGGTCTGGGACTAGTCCTGGGCCTGGGTCTGGGCCTGGGTCTGGGTCTGGGCCTGGGCCTGGGCCTGGGCCTGGGTCTGGGTCCGGGCCTGGGTCTGGGTCCGGGTCTGGGCTTGGGCCTGAGTCTGGGTCTGGGTCTGGGCCTGGGTCTGGGACTAGTCCTGGGCCTGGGTCTGGGCCTGGGTCTGGGTCTGGGCCTGGGCCTGGGTCCAGGTCCGGGCCTGGGTCTGGGTCCGGGTCTGGGCTTGGGCCTGAGTCTGGGTCTGGGTCTGGGTCTGGGCCTGGGTCTGGGCCTGGGTCTGGGCCTGGGTCTGGGACTAGTCCTGGGCCTGGGTCTGGGTCTGGGTCTGGGCCTGGGCCTGGGTCTGGGTCTGGGTCTGGGCCTGGGTCTGGGACTAGTCCTGGGCCTGGGTCTGGGTCTGGGTCTGGGCCTGGGTCTGGGTCTGGGTCTGTACAAATAAAGACATAAAGGGATGCACCACCACCTACAAAAGTTCAGTGGATGAGGTTCATTTGCAAACATCAAGTCTGTTTCTAAGCTAATGCTAAAGCTAATGCTAATGCTATAGCAAATATTGAACACAAGGCACTGTTGTTCTAAGGAATAAACGTAAAAAAAAACAACCTGAATAATGGTCTGTGCGGAGTTCTACAGCGGCTGTTATCATGAAAGTTAGTGACAGTAGTTAGCCTAAAAAGTCTGAAACAAGCAGAAAACAAACACCTCCACTTCTGTTTAAGCACATGAACATATGCAGACTAAAATCTGAACTTCCGTTAATTTTGCATAACGTTCATGAACAGAATTCACTTGTCTTTGTGTCGGTGGTTTGTTACTGTGTTCAGAACGTCACACAGACACTAACGGCACATGTCAGACAGATGGACTACAGTCCTTTAGAATGTTTTACAGCTGTTCTAAACCCAGGAGGTACAGGAAATTCAGACCACTATAAATAAACTACTATGTCGTCAAAAGACACTTTCGATCTTACTGTTTCGAGGGGATCACATGTGTCAGAGTAGTTCTATTAGTTCCTAAATATTAACCTTTTCAAAAGGAATCCAGTGATGACCATCCAGACACCAGGGCCTTTTGTTCAACTGGATCATATTCAACACAGATTTAACCTTAACTTCATCCATAAAATACACACTGTAAAAAAAATCTGTAATTGAACTGAATTTTCACTGTTTATTTTCCAAATTTTTCCTGTATTTTTTAGATACAGGAAAATATCATTGAAATGACAAAAACAGACTGTGATTTTACATGTCAAATGTAAAATAACACCAAAAAACTGTAACTGTGAATAACCATAAAATTTCCACTTTTTAAAAGAATTTTTTTTCTTTTTTCACAGAAAAATACAGTTAAAATACATTTGCAAATGTATCATAATTTCACAAATATTTATTTTCTATTTATGAGATTAAACTGTTAATCTAAAGTTTAATACTGTAAAAACAAAAAAATTAAAACCAGATAAAATTACTGACAATTAACCGTAAAAGAAGTATTTGTTCTGTCAGTTTAACCAGACTTGTTTGTTAATTGACAAATATCTTGTGTAATTACAGGAGGTTTCACAACAAAAATGCTGAATAAATGTATTTTTGTGAATGTACAACATGTATAAGCACTGATAAACTGTCCAAATACAGTTTTTATCAGAGGATTGGACAACTGAGTCTCACTGAAAATTATATGTATATATATATATATATATATATATATATATATATATATATATATATATATATATATATATATATATATATATATATACACACACACACAGGGTGGGGAAGCAAAATTTACCAATGAACATGTAGTTGTTTTTTCTCAGCAGACACTACGTCAGTTGTTTTGAACCCAAACATATACTGATGTCATAATCATACCTAACACTATTATCCATACCTTTTCACAAACTTTTGCCCATATGAGTAATCAGGAAAGCAAACGTCAAAGAGTGTGTGATTTGCTGAATGCACTCGTCACACCAAAGGAGATTTCAAAAACAGTTGGAGTGTCCATAAAGACTGTTTATAATGGAAAGAAGAGAATGACTATGAGCAAAACTATTACCAGAAAGTCTGGAAGATACTATTAAAGAAGAATGGGAGAAGTTGTCACCCCAATATTTGAGGAACACTTGCACAAGTTTCAGGAAGCGTGTGAAGGCAGTTATTGAGAAAGAAGGAGGACACATAGAATAAAAACATTTTCTATTATGGACATTTTCTTGTGGCAAATAAATTCTCATGACTTTAAATAAACTAATTGGTCATACACTGTCTTTCAATCCCTGCCTCAAAATATTGTACATTTTGCTTCCCCACCCTGTATATTTATAAGGAATTTGATTGTTTTAATAGATATAAATATTCTTTATTAAACATTAAAAAGTTTAAAAAAAAAAAAAAAAAAAAAAAAAAAAAAAGCAAAATTTCATGTAAAGTTAGGGCAAAAAACTGTATTTTAATTATGGAAAATTACCGTATTTTTATGAGATGATTATTTTCCGTTATTTAACAGTATTTTTTCAGCACCCCTGCTGCCAGAATAATACTGTTTTTTATGAAGTGTTTTTTTTTTTTTACAGTGCAGATACCATAATGATATGAGCATTATGAACTTAGGAAGTGGAAACCTCAGTGTGTTCTTTCAGACAGAACCTGTGATGAAGGCTGTGGGCGGTACTTACAGTTTCTGTGAATAAGCCAGCCACATGATGAGGAGAAGGAGTGGGATGGCCAAGTACCAGAAGTATCCATTAGATCCAACCAGACCTGGTTAAATGAAAGGACAAACTTAAGACCATTTCTGAAAGCTTTACAAACACACACTGGGTGCATGGTCAGTTAATGGTTTCTTTGACAACAAAAGAGACTTTTTTCTGCAGTTTTCTCTGTTTTTGAAATCATAACCCTCAACTTTAGTTTGAGCTTTTTATATCCATCTACATCAGGGGTCTCAAACACGCATCCCGGGGGCCAAATGCCAAAGGTGCCAATCTGGCCCCTGGGATGTTTTTGCAAAGTGCAAAAATTCCACAGTCTTGAATTGAATTAAGCAAAAAAAAAAAAAAAAAAGTAGCTTGAATTGATGAAAAAATGTTGAATTAAGCAAAAAAAAAAAAAAAAAAATCTTCAATTAAGCAAAAAAAAATAAATCTCAAATTTAGCAAAAAATCTTGAATTAACAACTTCAAATTTTTGTCTTTTAGTGCAAAAAATAACATTAAATTATGAAAATATTTACATTTACAAACTCTCCTGTACCAATAAAATGTGAATAACCTGAACAAATATGAACAACCTGAAAAGTCTAAAGAAAATTCAGTCCAGTTTGTGTCATATCAGTACTTGAACTCTTGTATGTTTTGTCTGTCTTGTGTGTCATTTCCTGTTTTATTTTGTTAATCCTCCTCTTGTGTCATGTCTGGTGTCTTTGCTTCCTCTCCCTGATTGTTCCACCTGTGTTGATTACCTGTCTCCGCCCTGATTTGTTCCACCTGTGTCTCATTGTCTTCCCTCCCTTCTGTGTATATAAGCCCTGTGTTTTCCCCTGTCCTGTGCCAGTTTGTATTCCTTCCTTGTGTTGTGTATACTTACCAGCGATTCTCTGAACCTGTTCGTCTGCCTGTCTGTTCGTTCCTGACCCGGTTTGTTCCCCGACTTCTGAGCCTGCCTGATTCTGCCTCACTGGTTTTCGACTTTTACCTGGACTCACGGTTAGTGCTTTGCTTTTCCCCCATGTACCGTTGCCTGTTTTCTGGATCCTCTGTGTATGACCTGGTCTGTCCCCTGACTCTCCTCTGTTTTCTCCTAGTCGGGTTACCCTCGTGTGTTCCCGACCTGGGCAGAGAGTTTCCCTTGCTGGTCTCGGGCGCCGTGACGAATTCACACAGTCTGACCTGCGAAGACTCCTTGATGAAACCTTTTTGTGAACTGTTAATTTTGTCCGTGTTTAATAAACACTCCTTAACTTTATTCCTGTCTGTTGGTTGTGCATTTGGGTCCAAGACTTGTGTCACTGGTTCTAACAGTTTGAACTCTTTTCTTCCTGTTCCTCAGTGTTTAGAGTCTCTGTAGATCTGATCCAGAATGCACATGGACTAATCATAAGCTGAGGCAGAATATTGTTAAAATTGTACTTCTTTTTCTTAAGAAATTTCAGGTTATTCACATCATTTTTTGTTTGGATAGTTTATAAAAGTAAGTATTTTCATAATTTAATGTTTGGGGTATTTTTTGCACTAAAATAAAGTTGTCATTATTTATATGCTATTCTGTTATTATTTTACTGGTTTACACTGGAGAGTAAATCGGACTGAATGTGGAACCTGAAAGAAAATGAGTTTGAGAGCCCTGGTATAAATATTTATATTTACAAACTATTCTATAACAATCAAATGTGAATGACCTGAACAAATATGAACAACCTGAACTGTCTGAAGAACATTCTGTGTAATTGTTCCAGTATTCAGTCTGTTATGAAATGTTTGGTTCATTTGTAGATCCACTTTATCTGTAAAATGGGTTCATAATAAGCTGTGGTGTAATATTGTAGAAATTGTTCTCATTTTAGTTCCAAACTCCAAAACTGTACCAATATTCTGTCTGTTTCCACATGTTTGTGTAACATTGTGTCTAATGCACATGTAGAAATGATAAACTGAGGCGGAATATTGTTAAAATTGTACTTATTTTTCTCACAAAATTTAATTAAAAAAAAAAAGTTATTCATGTTTTTTGTGAAAGTTTGTAAATGTAAATATTTTCATGATTTAATGTTTTTTTAATTAAACTAAAACAAAGAGGAAAACTTGTCAGTATTGATAGGTTGTTGTGTTTTCCTGGTTTTCTTATTTTTCTTAAGACATTTCAGTTTTGTCAGGTTATTCACATCTTTTTTGTTTGGATAGTTTATACAAGGAAGTATTTTTAGAATTTAATGGGGGTTTTTGCAGTAAAACAAAGACAACAATTTGCAGTTGTCATTATTACCTCCGCCAAGGAGGTTCTGTTTTTGCCAGGGTTTGTTTGTCTGTTTGTTTGTTTGTCTGTCCGTTAGTGTGCAACATAACTCAAAAAGTTATGGACAGATTTGGATGAAATTTTCAGGGTTTGTTGGAAATGGGATAAGGAAGAAATGATTAAATTTTGGTGGTGATTGCGGGTGGGGGGGCCCACGGGGGGGGCCACTGATCAGCCTTGGCGGAGGTCTGCGCTCTCCGAGTGCTTCTAGTTTCTAGGTTATTGTGTTCTTATTTTACTGGTCTGGTCCACTGCAGATCAAATCAGACTGAATGTGGAACCTGAAAGAACAGGAGTTTGAGAGCCCTGGTCTACATGATCATTGAATTAAATAAAGGAAAACACCTGACTGAAATACAGTAAATAATTCCAAACATGAGGACTACATGTTCTTCTTTAGTAAACTGATCCGACCCAGGTTCCAGGTTCCAGGTTCCAGGTTGGGGGGGGTTCGGTCTTCTACCTTCAGTGTCTCTGCTCCTGGTTCCCACCGTCGTCCATTCACTGGTGGAACTCCACGGACTCCACGGTCCCTCCAGGTATGGATGTCCGAACCATTTGGCCTGAACGTCCACGGCGTAGCTGACGTTGGGCTGAAGTTTGGATCGGTCCAACAGGACGAACCTGGCATCCAGGGGGTACCTGGAATAAACTGGCTCCTGTTACAGAGGACGGACAGACGTCAGCTCAAACCCTGGGATGATCCAATAATAATCAGGTGTGCTGTTGGGGGGGGGGGGGGGGGGGGGGGGGTCATGTGGTACCTTCGACAGGTCTTTACGCTCTCTGATGCGGACCCTGTACTCGAGGTGCTCCCTGGGGTCGCTGTCCCAGCTGATGTTGTAGAAACCATCTGAGTCGCTCACTTGAATGTTGAAAGGTGGCGGAGCTCGTGCTGTCCAAGAACATGTGACAGAGCGGACACGTGCGTCATACTTTACAAGTTCACAACTAGAGCTGGAAGAAAACGTCAGTCTGCAGTATGTGTAGGGCCTCCCATTACTGGGACTTCTTTTCAATTCAATTCAATTCAACTTTATTTGTATAGCCCAATATCACAACAAGGTTATCTCAAAGGGCTTTACAGAGTCAGTTAGAGTAAACAACAGTCAAATGAACAGCAAGAAAATGAGTAGTGTCCAGGGCATCCCCCGTCCTTAGACCCTCCTTCTCGGCAAGGAAAAACTCAAAACCCAGTGGGAAAAGGGAGAAACCTCGGGGAGAACCACAGTGAAGGAGAGATCCACTCCCATGGACGGACAGGCTATAGATGCACCAGGACTGATGGACGTCCATTTGCAGATGTAGTTTTAGTCTACAAGGATGCAGTAGGGTGGACACATGGGGGGTCCATCCCGCTGGATGAGACAGGCAGGGGCGAGTTTCTGATCAAACTCTTAATTTGACCAGTTAATCTCTTATATGTTAGTAACTCCCACAAAAACATTTCAGCCCAATCCGTAAAGTTTTAGGACACCCCCCCATCACCATCTTTAGGGTGCCCGTCAGCCCAGTGCAGAAAAC
This sequence comes from Sphaeramia orbicularis, assembly GCF_902148855.1. Lineage (NCBI taxonomy): Eukaryota > Metazoa > Chordata > Actinopteri > Kurtiformes > Apogonidae > Sphaeramia > Sphaeramia orbicularis. The sequence goes on from NC_043972.1 coordinate 59,891,574, forward strand.
CATGTTTCAGTGAAAAATCCTGCATGTTAGTTCTGCCATATCTGCTCATGCAAATGTCATATTAGAGGTTTTGGGGGTTGCTACTGTCGTTTATGAAGGTCTCAGATCATGTACAGGTCAAAGGTCACATGATTTTAGACAAAGTCAAGGTCATTTGACACTGAAAAATGGGTCAAATCACAGGTTTTTGCTGATTTCTTTCTTGCCTAGTCTGATTTGACAGATCTGCACCCAGGGCTTTGACTGGAGAACGTTTGGTCCTAGAGTACCCATCCGGTACCCTCCCTTTTCCGCAGCTCAGCGGGTACCACATTTCTTTTTCCAGACAACAGTGGGCAGCTGTGGCGGCTGAGGCTCAGTTGGTAGAGCGGGTCGTCCAATGACCAAAGGGTTGTTGGTTTGAATCCTGGCTCCAGCTGTCCACATGTCGAAGTGTCCTTGGGCAGGACACAGCTGCCCACCCTTGTCTGGAAAAAGAAATGTGGTACCTGCTGAACTGCAGAAAAGGGAGGGTACCAGATGGGTAAAAACACAGAAACAAACCCTAAAAACACCAACTAAAACAAGCCCTATATGTGATAAAATATTAAAAACTGCACTAAAAGAAATAAATACATAGTAAAAACACACTTTTATTAACACTCTTTTATTAAATAATGTTAGTTCCTTTTTTGGTAACACTCAAAAATACTGTTCTGATGTTATTTCTGAACTAATAGAATATGAACGTTTGAACAGGATCTGAAACTGTAATGTCTGTAAAACACAATTTAAATTTTTACACAAGAAAGTTTTGTGATAGAACATTAGATCCTGTTGTGATCAAATAAAAATGTGTTTAGTGTTTGTGCAGATTTCTGGTGTAATTCAGTTCTTCCAGGAAATAATCATTAAAAAAAAAAAAAAGAAACAAACAAAAAATTGTCTTTTTAACAGTATCATGATATATCGTGATATATTGTATTGTGATCCTAGTATTGTGATTTGTATCGTATCACCACATTCTTGCCGATACACAGCCCTATTCATAACCCACATGGGTGGGCATCACTACGGGGGGTGTTGAAGTAAGTTTGCTAAAGTTACCACATGGTTCCTGTCAGTGCAGAATGTTCCACACTTTAATAAATGATGGAACATGAAGATCCTCAACTGTTCAATATGACATAACAGGTTTTAAAGCAGGGGTGTCAAACATGTGGCCCGGGGGCCAAATGCAGCCCACCAAAAGTTCCAGTCCGGCCCCTGGGATGAATTTGCAAAGTGTAAAAATTCCACAGTCCAGGCTGTGGAACTCATTTTTGGTTTTCTCATTTCAGGTTCCACATCCAGACCAATCTGATCTACAGTCAAACAAGAACAGCAGAAGAACCCACAAAAAAGAAGGACTGCAGATTTTCTTCTCGGTTTGATGTGAAAAAAATAATCTTACATTATGCCTATAAATAATACAATTTTTTTTTTTTTCTTTTGTTTTAGTGCAAAAAAACATTAAATTATTTACATTTATAAACTCTCCTGTAACGATAAAATGTGAATAAATTGAACAAATATGAACAACATGAAATGTCTAAAGAAAATTCAGCACAATTTGAACTCTTTTCTGCCTTTTGAGTGACTTTTTCTGCAGTTTCCTCTTTTTTTGAAGCAATACCCCTCAACTTTAATTTGAGCTTTTTATGACCATCTACATCAGGGGTGTCAGACATGTGTCCCGGGGGCCAAATGCGTCCCGCCAAAGGTTCTAATTTGGCCCGTGGGATGTTTTTGCAAAGTGCAAAAATTCCACAGTCTTGAATTGAATTAAACAAAAAAAAAAAATAGCTGGAATAAAGGAAAAAATCTAGAATTAAGCAAAAAAAAACTTCAGTTAAGTAAAAAAAAAAAAAAAAAAAATCTTCAATTCTGTAAAAAAAAATCTCAAACTTAGCAAAAAGTCTTGAATTAAGCAAAAAATCTTGAATTTACAACTTCTAATTTTTTTTTTCTTTTAGTGCAAAAAATAACATTAAATTATAGAAATATTTACATTTATAAACTATCCTGAAACAATAAAATGTCAATAACTTGAACAAATATGAACAACGTGAAATGTCTGAAGGAAATTCAGTCCAGTTTGAACTCTTTTCTTTCTGTTCCTCAGTGTTTAGTGTCTTTGTAGATCTGATCCAGAATGCACATGGACTAATGAGAAGCTGAGGGAGAATATTGTTAAAATTGCACTAAATTTTCTTGAGTTTTTCTCATTTAAATTTCTTTTTTTTTTCAGGTTATTGGCTTTTTTTTGTCTGGATAGTTTATAAAAGTAAATATTTTCATAATTTAATGGGTTTTTTTTTTTTGCACTAAAACGCAGACAAAAGTTTTTACTATTGTCATTATTTATAGGTTATTCTTTTCTTATTTTACTGGTTTGGCCCACTGCAGATCAAATCGGGCTGAATGTGGAACCTGAAAGAACAGGAGTTTGACGCCCCTGGTTTAAAAGGACTATAAATGTGCAGAAATGCTGTGTGAACCTGGAACTGCTGACAGGACGGTGCTCATTATCGGTGACATCAGTGACGATGCTACTGTGGAAGTGTTCAGGGACTCCAACCTTTGCTCTTTTTCTTATCTTGTGTAATTACCAAAAGTGACAAACACTAAAACAGGAAATCACACAGTTATTCTCATAACTTACCCACATCACACAGCTTCCATCTGGATGAGTCACTGTACACTATTTCTTGATTGTCTTGTCGAACAGCGCTCGCGGTGCAGTAAGTATCACTATCTGCCATTTCATAGAAATCGTCCGGATGCATTTCGCACCAAGACTCCGACGGTTTGAGCTGACAGCTGTCACTCAACTCTTGAAATAACTCGTCATTCCTACGACACAAACAACAGTGGGTTACTCGACTGGACTTCCACAGGGACGGTAGTAAACCTCAACTCTGAGCTGAGCTGAAAGAAGAAGGTGGCGAAGACCCTCACAAGAACATTTCAACAATAACCAACAGTAACAACCATGGTGATAATTATAATGGAAACAAGAACTACAACCACGACTGAGTAAAACTGGGCTGAAAAGAAAGAAAAAACAAAACAAACAAAATTACAGTAAAATAAAATAAAATGCATAAGACCTATTAAATCAGAGGTCTCAAACTCATGTTCTTTCAGGTTCCACATTCAGTCCGATCTGATCTGCAGTGGACCCAACCAGTAAAATAAGAACAGAAGAACCGATAAATTATGACAACTACAAATTTTTGTCTTTATTTTAGTGCAAAAAAACCCCATTATGAAAATACTTACTTTTATAAACTATCCAAACAAAAAAAAAAAGTGAATAACCTGAAAAAACTGAAATTTCTTAAGAAAAATAAGTGCAATTTTTGCAAATATTCTTCCTCCACTTCTCATTAGTCCATGTGCATTCTGGATCAGATCTACAAAGACACTAAACACTGAGGAACAGGAAGAAAAGAGTTCAAACTGGACTGAATTTAATACAGACATTTCAGGTTGTTCATATTTGTTCAGGTTAGTCACATTTTATTATTACAGGAGAGTTTGTAAATGTAAATACTTTCATAATTTAATGTTATTTTTTTGGACTAAAACAAAGACAAAAATTAGAAATTTTTAATTCAAGATTTTTGCTAAATTTAAGTTTGTTTTTTTTTTTTTGCTTAATACAAGATTTTTTTTTACTTAATTGAAGATTTTTTTTTTTCCTTAATTCAATTCAAGACTGTGGAATTTTTGACTTTGCAAAAATTGGCCGGATTGGAACCTTGGGCTGAATTTTCTTTAGACATTTCAGGTTGTTCATATTTGTTCAGGTTATTCATGTTTTATTGTTACAGGATAGTTTGTAAATATAAATATTTTCATAATTTAATGTTATTTTTTGCACTAAAACAAGACAAAAATTTGAAGTTGTCATTATTTATAGACATGATCTAATATTATTTTTTTCACATCAAACCAAGAAGAAAATCTACAGTCATTCTTTTTCGTCGGTTCTTCTGCTGTTATTATTTGACTGTAGATCATACTGGTCTGTATGTGGAACCGGA